>NW_028274809.1:67820000-67997500 GCF_037043125.1 Eumetopias jubatus | reverse complement strand
AGACGGCAAGGGATTTGGACTGGCTCATTACCTTACCTTCGTTAGTAGCCTTCTCCAAATTCTCAGCAGTCAAAAAGAGGCCAAGAGTACGAAGCCCGCTTACTCAGTTGTACTATCACTGATTGTACGCATTCACTTCTCAGGATGTGGCACCCCACCCCCACCCCAAGCTCCAGAAGGGATGGTCAGAAAAGAGCTCATTATTAGGCTAGTCCATAGAAGAGCTCATAATGCTGCCATGCAGAATCAAAGAATCACAGGAGAGCACTATCTACTCAGAGGTCAGCCTTATCTCCCCCAACAGATCTTCATTTCTTCAGCATGCCCAATTTCCTAAGAGATCAAATCCAAGAATTCATGAGGCTAAATGAAATTCACACAAGACTTCAGCTTCTGCCTAAATACATGGATCTCTGACGACTCATCTCTCAAAGTAATTTTTAAGTCACTTAAAGCTAAAAGCCAATATGTATGACTTCAATTTATTTTCATTTTTATAAATGAGTGTAAAACACAACAGTGCAGTCATATTTGGCATTAACTCTTACTAGCCACAAAAATGTGGGTCAATATTGGATTTTCCAAAGTTGTCTAAATAAGACTGGGTTTGTCAAAACTTGCCAGTTGCTTTCAAGTGAACACAGCATGTTGGCGGAAATGAAATGTAATGTCTAAGAGACAGAAAATAGGTCAGCACTGTGCAAAAGTAAACTTGTCAGCGAGATCAATATGAACCTACAAGTTAATGGGGATATTAGAATTTCCTTACAATAAGAGATGTGCAGGGTACAGCCAGAACACGATTATAGCATTTATTCACTCGTGAAAAGCAGAGGACGTATTTAAATATTATTTTTTGTATCCTTAATGAAAGGCACTGCTTTTTAATATGGAATATTTATATATAAGCACAGTTTTAATTGATAGACTATCACAGTAAATTAAATTTTGGTTCATTTGCTCAGTTTTTTGCAACACGAAAAATACGAAAAAAGGGGAGTAATGATCAAGCATCAGAAAATTTCAGAAATACGATGAGGTCCTTCATTAGCTTTCTCTATGTTAAGTGTTTCGGAGAATTTGACATTGTGAATGAAATCAGTCAAAATTTTTGAAGGAAAAAAAACAATAACAGAAAGAGCTTTCTTGGGGCTTCTCATTGCATTTATTTAAATTTTTAAAAAATGTACATCACTTTTTGAATACATAAAATGCCAGTGCTTTGCAACAGTTTTGTTACTGCATCTCTCAACTAAAAAAAAAAAAAAAAGGAAGAAAAAAAAAAAAAGCAGGAAAAATACATTCAAAAAGCCAGGCTGTTCTGCTTATGCACGGGCAGTGGCTTTGGAAAGCTACGGCCTACACGGTCTGTTCAGAGACATTGCCGAACATCAGTTAGCTATCAATGAAAAGTTGCACATAAAGCATTAAAGGATACAAAGAACAACTTGGAGGGGAGCAGGAGAAGAATGGGAAAGTAAGAAAAATGCCACATATTCTGGGGTGGGGGTGGACTCAGGCGGAAGCAAGCATGAAGACCGATGTTTTTGGAAACCAGATCTATGGGAAAAGGGAGAAAACAAAGTAACGTGTTTGACAAGATAGAGTTGTGTGTGTGTGCGCGCCTGTGTGCGTCCACTTCCAATTTTCTATTTTACTCTCCAAGAGAAATATAACAAAACTGAGGTAGAAATGAATGTGGGAGCACTATAGCCCAGAAGATTTCAAAATGAGAAGCAAAATTGCACTGAGAAGAGAGGAGTCAAAAAGGAGAGGGGATGTAGATGTTCTTTGTGGATATAGAGAAGTTGGTTGGTTGGTTTTTCTATTTGTTTGTTTGTTTTGCTTGCTATCTTCTCCATTCTGTCAAACAGCACGGCAAGCCTATAAGCTAGATTAGTGAATAGGAGGACACCATTCCCAGCAGTTTTAAGAGAGAACTTGCAAACCACCACCACCACCACCACCACCACCACCACCACCACCACCACCACCACCACCACCACCACCACCACCACCACCAACTATGCAGTAAAAGGCAGTCCTAGATTTTAGGTACTTTGACTTTCAGGGTCCTAAGCAGGTCTTGTGGCTGAGTGTTCTAGACACTAACATGAACTGAATAAGTAGCTTTCCATTAACCAGTGTACCTTTTAAGAACATTTTCACTTCATTATCAAGGAGCAATGTACGAAGAACTCTTGCAGTTTTTGACATAAAGAATTATTCTGCTCTGGTTAATTCCCCATAATTAGTAAAAGAATCTTTTTTTTTTTTTAAATCCTTCCATTTCTACTTTAAATTGTAAATATTCAGTTGTATCACACGTCAGTATTTTTTCCGGATACATTCAAAGTAATTTTCCTTGCTATTTTCCAATTGTTGAGGTAAACATACATTTTTAATATAAAGTAACATTGAAGCCTATCCCATTACTCTCAGCAGTACATAGTGCTTTCAACACATTCCTTTGAGGTACTGTACAAATCACAATCGCTTTCCTGAGTTTTTGCAGACAAGAACATTAAAAGAAATGAACTGCAGAAATTAAGGTCCAGATTACCGTTACCCTGTTTTACCTGTTCTTAGCTTAATACTGCAGAACAGACAGGATTGAGGAATACTGTTGCTCTTAAAATGGCAAAAATCTGGTTTTCTGTCTTCACACAACCGTTCATCTCTTTAGTCCAATAATGTTTGAAGTTAAAGCTCTTTATATTAGCACATGCCACCAATGTAATTGTGAGGCAAACAAAAAATAAAGCACCACTCCAGGCACTTGACAGCAACTAAATCTCGAGAACAGCAGAATGGAATCAACACACGAGGTTCATGTCCTTCTGAAATCAACACACTTGCACCTTGCTCCTTGGTGAGTGTTGTCTAGCTTGAACTGAACTGAGCATCAACAGATGCTTTCTGTCCTCTGGGGCTCTCAAATCAGAAGCTCTCATTTGATGCGTTTTTTTTTTTTTTTTCCTCCAAATCTACCCTGACTCTAAAGATGCAACTCAATCGTCATCTTCCCCAGTACCCTTTGTGATTTAAACACTACTGGAAAGGGGCTCTAGACCCTATGTAGCAGGTTTTATGCGTGTGTGCCAACATTCATTACATTTTTTTTTAAGAAGTTATCACTGACTGCAACCAAACATTTTGTTCCATTCAACATACATATCAAGCTCTTTTTGAGATATGCTAGGCTGAATCTTGCAGAAAGCATTTTCAAAGTCTTGATATGTAACGGGCCTCAACTGGCTGGGCATGATGGCTGAAAGGTCTGTGGCTGGTATGGCATGGAGGGGGCCCACCACTGCTTCCTGACACAAATGAGCCACGTCTAGTCCAGAAAAGCCTTCTGTGCGCTGGACGAGCAGTGCAAACTCCTTGTCATTGAGACAGTAATTGTGCTGTGAGAGCAGTTGTACTATTATCTGGTGCCTCGCTGTGCTGTCAGGAAGTGGGATTAAAAGTCGTTTCATGAAGTATCTCCGAAGAGATTCATCTATTTCTTCTGGTTTACTGGTGGCACAAATTACTACGATTTGGTCCTCAGCTGAAGTCAGGACAGTGTCCAGCTGCATCAGAAATTCCGTTCTCATCCGATTGACTGGACTGTGTTCCTCGCTCACTTGAGAGGAGAGAAGCATGTCAATGTCACTGACAAAAATCACCGAGGGTTGGCGACACCTGGCCACGAGAAAAGAGGCGTGGATAATTTTTTCTGCTTCTCCTAACCACTTGGCAACGAGTCCAGAACCGGCGATTTTGAAAAACGTGGCCCCCAGCTGACTAGCTATGCATCGGCCCAATAATGTTTTGCCTGTTCCCCGAGGTCCAAATAAAAGGATGCTCCGAGGGGAGGCCGTCAGTCCACTGAATGCATCTGACCTCAACACTGGCCATAAAACCTCCTCTTTAATGACAGCCTTTACCAGGTCGAGACCAGCAATGTCACTCCAGTCCACCGGTGGTCCTTGGGTGATAATCTCATTGGTTACCAGGTCAATGAGGTGCGTGTCAGTGTTCTTCAGTTGCTCGTCCACAGAGTGGTTGGATGAGGTAGCTGCACGGAGTCCAGGGCCTTGCATTGGGTGAGAGAGGAGCTGCCTGTGCTCGTCCCCATGCTCACTCATTACTGGCGACGTGTACTTCCCAAAGGATTCACTGGATCTTGATCCCAATGAATTTTTAGCAGTACTATAGGAAGGAGGGGTCAGAGCCCTACTGGACTGGCTGCTGAATTTCCTTTGCTGTTCAGAGGACATTAGCTGCTTCGTTGGCTTAAATGCTAAGGATGATGTTTCAGCATTTCTGTCAAAGCCATTCCCTCGATTTGAGTTTGAAATGCTGTTGTCGGGCATTCTGTACATGGGACTCTGTGTAGATCTCTGTTGGCCATAGCTGTAATTTCCATAACTGGAGTCCATATCTCCCTGCCCTGCCATATAGAAAGCTTTCCTTTTAAGGGAACTTGCCGAACTGTTTGTCAGAGCCGAGGGTGCAATGGGTGTCAAACCATGACCCTGGTAGGTGTAGCCAGGAACAGTGGTGGGGGGCAGAGGGGTAGGAGCAGGGATTCCTGAAGGCAGGTACGCTGAAGGAGGAGGAGGTGCACCGCCAGGGCTGTACCCGGATCCCACAGCAGTCTGAGGAGGATAGCTAGCAGAGGGATAGCTGTAACTGGAGAGGTTAGAAGTCCCATTGTAGCCTGGGACCAGGGCTGGTGGTGGAGGTGGCGGCGGCGGCGGCTGGAGGAGCCCGGAGCTATGCAGAGGAGAAGGATGAGGTGAGGGAAGTGCAGGTGCGGGCTGGCTACTGTAAGTAGAATGCAAATACGATCCGTTGTATCCCGGGGCATATTCCTGAGACGGGAGCCCTGCGTGGAGACTAGGTACGGTGTGGCTCCCGCAGGTACTACTTGAATAACTCGGTTCTGTCAGGTTGCTGGCCACCCCAGGAGAGCTCCCGATACTCGCAGAGACATCTGCTGGAGGGAGGGCTGAACTGACTCCAGCTTTGCTGGCAGCGATAACATCCGGAACACAGTTCATGGGATAAACAGCTTCGGAATTCAAGGAAGGCTGCCAGGGTTCGCTTTCATTTTTCCGACCGTTCACGAGGCCCGATGGGGCATCGGAGTAGTTGCTGAGTACAGGTCGGTCCACGGGGCCTTCTAAAATGCCAGAATACTTCTCTGCATATTTTTTGAGTAGGTTGGATGCAGTCAGAGCAGAAATGTCATCATTTGCCCAGGCGTACTGATAGGTGCGCTGCAAATGACCTCTGTAGGCTTCCACTTTGTGGGCAGGAGACCGAGTGGTTGAGGTGATGTCAAAGTGCTGTTCTGGCCACTGGGCATGCTCCGGCGTCCACTGCATCTTCAAGCCTGCGGATTTGGGGGGACGAAAGTTAATTTACTGAGATACTCGTCAGAAGTGCGTAAGCTTTTCCCTACCGTCTTTGGCTACCTATTATCTTCCATTAATGAAAGAGCCGCTACAAGGAATTCCCACAGTGTGTGATATCCACTGGGACCTGTACAGTACGTATACTTTAAAACGGACTGGATTTCAGTCCTGTATAAAAAGTAAACTGAATTTAAACAAAAACTCTGTAGAAGACCTCATTCTTTGTTCATTTTTAAGTAATGAGCAATCGATTTCTGTTAAGCCTGTCGAGTTCCTCGCTGCACACACACAGGAACACATATATATGTACACACACATTTCTGTCAAATTAGAATTCGATTATAGGTCCTTACGATGAAATATGCATATCTTTTAACTATCGGGCACGTGATAGTATTAACATGTGCAATATCTAGCCATCCTGTCTCTTCACATCAGAGTTTCTGTTTTATATTTTAACCAATATAGAAATGAGACACAGCTGACAGATCACATCTAGGACCCCTCTCTTATTTGGTACTGAACACCTAGTTAGCACAGTATAATGCTCCCTGCACAGAACAATATGACACAGACATAGCAGGTCATTCCATAATCCAACTCTCATCTAAAGTGCTCCACGACAGTTTCAAATCTGCTTCGTGGAGTGCAGCAAAGCAATCTCCCAGGCAGCGCTCCATCGCTTTCATCGCACAAAGCCTACAACTCGGTATGAATTACAACTGGCTCCTTTCTGCCTCTCAGTTCTGTTGTTGAGTCTCTGAAAAAAAAAAACAAGCATCACTTGTCTGTCGGTCTTCCAGCTGGCATTCTCCCTCCATTCCCTATAATCCTTCCCTCTGCTTTACAGCCTCCAAGTACTAAGAGGGGAGACTATATATGCATATATAGACAGATAGATACACACACACACACATATATAATATCTAGACGTATATCTATTATGTGTGTGTGTATATACGTGTGTGTAAATCTATCTATATATGGGGGGGAGAAGAGGAAGTCAAGAAAGGAAGGAAGGAGGGGAGGCAAGCAGGCAGGGAGGGAGGAAACAGGTGAAAGGGAGTGTAAGAATAGAGAAGAGGGAGAGAATCTCTCTTTACATTTCTGTGGGAAGCAGTGTGTGTGGCATAAACTCAAGGAGCACAGCTAGATAATGAGATACTACGGGTAATGCTATCATCTGCTAGATTACTAACCGAAGCAAGGTGACTTAAGTAGCAAACTGTAAAACAAGAGTCTTTTCTCAGTTAGAATCAGAGAATCATTTGAATTTTACAGTTTAAAGAGACCTCAGAAATTACCTTATTGCACAGATTAGGGAACCAGTACCCAAAGGGCTTTAGAACGTACCCTGGAGGACTCGCCGTATACTTAGTTACAGTCGAGCACGGGAACCCTGTTTTGTCTCCCAGCTCATGGCTCACCTCATTCTAATCTCTGCTTGGTTCGAACACTTTGGATTCCAGGATGGCTATATTAAGTAGGCCTCCTTCAGCTCTTCTGGATTACCCAAAGTGAATTTTGTAAACTGCCTTATGCCCTGTGGCAGAGATTCCTTGATAAGGAGGAGGCCTGCTCTAAATGAAGCATCGGCTCATCAGCTCCCTTCTGAATGACTGCAGTCAGTTTTGACAGCTCCTACACCCTCCTGCCTTCCTCCTCCAACCCCTTTAGCTCTTCATTCTCTGACTCTGGCTTCTGACACCGCCAGCTTTGACTTTCTGAGCTAAACTGAACAGAGCCCAGAGTTTGGTAACAGAATGGCATGTTGATTCCCTCCTGACTCCCTCTTCCTTGTTTGCAAAACCACTGCACCAGACACTGGAAGTTAATTAGCAGGATGATGCTGTGCTAATTGTGTTAATTTACAAGGTTTTAGTCAAAGAGAATCATGCCAGGGCTGGCACTGCTGTCATGCTTCCGACTTAATGATTAAGAAATACTGAAAACAAGGTGGGAAGGATTGCAGTAATTACACAATAAATGAATAAAGCAACAGGATTCATTTGCAAATATATTTTACTGCAGTGGTACTCATTTGCATTTGGATTTTTAAAAAGGATCCATGTAGATATTCATTTGCAAATCACCATCTCAGTTAAATTAAGTCTGAATGCTGCACAGTATAACTTAATCAAGATCTCTCTATTTTTTTAAATAAAAATACAAAAGACCTTATTTATCTTGGTTATGCAACAGATTCTTTCTTCTCTTTCCTATCCCCTACTCCTCCCAAATCTTCATATGTTTTTCTTTGAAAACTCTATTTAAAAAAAAATAATCTCATCAATTGGGAAAAAGAAATTGTAAAATCCTGATGAAGTAAAGCTTGTGTCATTTCAGTCCGAGAAACTCTGGGGATGAGTTCTAGGAGGAACTAAAGTGATATTCTTAATTGTTTCTGCTTTCTCAATCATTCCTTTTGAAGGGGCGGTGGTGGTGTTGGGGGGGAGGTTGGAACACATCGCAGAATGGGTGAAATGACTGAAACCACACTTAAAGGGGAAAAGATGCAATTTTAATGAAGCAGCATTTCAGGAATCGTACTTTCATTAAATTCAACTGGAAATTATTAAGAGCAAATCACCAGGAACCAATCGCAAGTAATCAGTATCTAAATTCTTTTAGTGTCATGGGATTTACTTCAAGCCTTATAAAAAGGAAAGAATATTAATGTGACTGTAATGTAGAACTGTCTAAAAGACCTACAAATTCATTAGTCCTGTAAATTATTTCCAGGGAATTTCTATTAGGGTTTTTTTCTTTAAAAGATTATCAAATACAGAGTTGAGAAAATAAGAATGCACATATGCTCTGAGTGGAAGTTTGATTAGATTGTTACAGAAGAAACATGAATAAATGTCTTGAAAGGAGGCTTCCAAAAATGTTCTGGGAGTCACAGAGAATGGAATTTACCACAAACACAGCATAACACACACACAGATACACACACACACACTAAACAGCATGGCTTCCTTTCGGTTAGCTGAGCCAAGCCATCCTTGGCATTAGTTAACATACATGACAAACATGGTAAAAGCCCACTGAAAAAAATGAAACTGCTCTAGATTTAGAATAATTATTTGAAAAAACAAACAAAAAAGGGCAACCTTCCCCCATATTGGCTTAAAATTTTTTCTGATAAGTTAATCGTTTATAAAAAGTGTGCAAAAAATTGGTTTTAGTAAATTCTAATCACTGTAAAAGACAGGAACGTAAAGTTGATATTAAAAAGGTTGGTCATTTTCACTGGGTATGTCTGCGGAGTTTAACTCTAGCAAAACTAATACATTTCCTAAGATTTCTATTTCATCTGAAATTAAGCAAAGAGCCTATCAAAATTATTTACTTGGGACAATTACTGGATATACTGTTGCCTTTTAATTCTTGTGCTATTTTTGGAGGTCCTTACCAAGATAATTGAAAGTTTATTTATTGATGCATACTAACTAACAGTAACCTTAGCAGGGCTGCCAAAGGCAAGACAGAGCTTTGATTAAATAACCTTAAGGGAACAGAATTATTCACATCCCTTGGAACACGAGTACTTACCCCGTGTTTTGAAATCATTTATGTTACTTGAAAGCATCAGTTAATAGTTAAGCATAAGCTAGTTCTTATTATTAGTATGAGTTGAAGAAGCTGGCATTCAGGAGATTGTCCTGGCCTTGGGAGCACCAGAGCTTTCTCATCAGTTTCTTGAATTTTAATGCTAATTGGAAGGAGAACCAAACTTCTTGTTGTTGTTATTCTGTTTATTGCTGGTGATATTTCTGGTGTGGAATAGAAGAAAAACGTAGAGCCAAATGTTCTTTGAACAAAAAAATCATGCTCCGTTTGACTGCACTGCTGTTCTCGACGTGTCGGAAGCAGTACAGGCCTGTCACTTAACTTGGCACCCAAATAATAAGATAGGCTTTAAAAACAGCTTTTGTATGGTTTCTCTCTGGAATGCGCAGAGCTAAATCTCAGAAACAATGCTATTTTAACACTATTAAAAACATGACTCCAGAACAATAACTTCCATGGCTGTTTAGAAATAGCTTAAATAGGTACAATAAAAATTCAGAAAACAGTGGAAAGTAAGAAAAATAGTTCTTAAAGATAATTGAAGAATTGTTCCAAAACATCAATTTTTATTTTTGAAAGGATCAGGAAATTCTTAATATAGCCAGCAAATTTCACAATGCAATGTGTTTGTTTTTAAAATATGTAATTTAATCAAAAATTGCTTTTAAGAGACGTTAACGTAAGTATTATACCAGAATGATAGGGACTACTGTACAAAGCCTGAGTATTCTGTTATTTCATTGCCTTAGGATGAAGTTATATATCTATAAATGAACAAGTCTATTTCCCATAAAACCGGACAATTTGGATAACATTTCCCTTTCTTATCATTTCTGACCACTTTATAACTTGGGTTTAATTACTAAAGAGTTGCTGCCTCATTGCTTTACTTGCTCCGTTTTGTTCTTTAACTATTTTGAAACAACACAACTGTGACATCCTACGAAGTTCTGTCCTAGCTTCCAAATGATGAAGCTATTACACAGAAAAATGAAGGATATAAAAACAACTTGCAGAATGGGAGGAAATTGGAAAGAAGAGACTAAGCCTCTGGAATCTATTTTTAGCACACATTCCTCGAAATATTAATCTAAGTCCCTCACTACCCCTACTCCCACCTCTACCGAACACCCCAATGCTGCTCAGCAGTTCATCAGGTCTAAAAAAGCTGTTCTCTTCTACAAGGTTCCCATAGGGTAATTCTGGCTGATAGGTACTCTGGCTTCATCTGTAGGTTTTCTTACACTTCCTAAGGGCAGGGACCTGAGGCAAACAGCCGCAGGCCTGGAAGGCTTGCTTGCGTAGGATAGCTGCACAGTGCTCACACAGGCCTGCACGACATCACTGCACCTGTTACACTCCTTTGGGCCATTGTACCTCTGAACTTTTCATTATTATTTATTTAAATATATTTTTGAAAAATCTAATAGCATATGTACCCATGTTCTCTCTAGAAAGCAATCACTCCTGGGCTAAATATAACAAAGTACAGTTGACCCTTGAACAACACAGCTTTGAATTATGTGGGTCCACTTATGTGCAGATTTTTTTGGATTAATACATGACAATACTGCAGATGGATTTCCTCTTACGATTTTCTTAATAACATTTGCTTTTCTCTATAGAGCTTACTTTATCGTAAGAATACAGTATATAATACACACAACATACACAATATGTGTTAATCGACTGTTTATGTTATTGGTAAGGCTTCTGGTCAACAGGAAGCTATTACGTTTTCAGGGAGTCAAAAGTTACACGCATATTTTCAAAACCTGCGTTGCTTAAGGGTCAACTTGAATATGTTCAATAGTTTACAGCCCCTTCAGCCTAATACTGCAACAGATTCATCATCTTCTAGGGAATGGCAGAACTAACACATGGAACATGCAAAATTTCATGAAGAGAGTAGCAAATTCGTTGGCTAAAAATACAGATTTATGCAGTGAAATGCTTTGCGAGAGCACCTACAAACCTCCTGGTAGTGAAAACTGGCCCGATGTAGTATCTCCTTATCATGATCCTTCCAGGGGAGCGATGAGCAAATGAAATGTTTGAGCAGACCCAGTAGTATTCCCCTTCTGGAGCCTCACCCTCAGAAGCCAAGAGGCCAACACAGCAGTGTCTAGTATTCCCCGGACTAACCCACTTGATCTGAAATCTTCCTCAGTCCATTTCCTGATAATTCCCAGCCCGAAAATGTGAGGCCATATCTAAAAGTGAGGGGGGGAAGAGCACAGAAGTTACACGTTCTCTTTCACCTATTTAATCCAGTTCCATCTTCAGAATCCCCCAAATTAGAAGCCCTTTATCAGCTAAATATGAGGTAGGGACTGTTAATTTTATTTAGTGAACGACTGGAGGGCCCACTATATATACTGTGGTTCAGTGCTAAGAATTTAGGAAGTCAAGGGAATCTGTTTATCAGACAGTGACACTTTTTCAGCTTTCTATCTTCTTTGTAATTTCACATTCTAAATTCTCTTCGATTTTAGAGATTAAGGGAACTTTAAAGTGACCTAGTCCCCAATCCGGACAGTCTCAGTTATAGGTTGGTACTTCATTTACTGTGGTGTCCTGTGGTTGCCTATCACAATGTTTTATTTGGAGGCATTGCTAGCTTGGTGGGATAGAAAGGGACTGATGGAAACATAAAGAAGGTTGTAGAATTTTGTCTGAAGAGTGAATATCCCAAGCTTGGGAATCAGACCATTGGCTTTGCTCATGCCATTGCTTATTTGTTCTAATCTTGGTGAAGTCACTTAATCACATCAAACTCACTTTCCTCAGCTATAAAATGTGGACTCTAATGGATTCGTATATCTTACTGGATTGTTAATAAGATTATCTAAAGTGATAATAGGCATTGAAAATATCTTCCACCTGTGAACTGCTATACAAATAGTTCTTATTCTTTGATTTAAAAAAAATAATACAAGTGCATTAAACACAAAACAAAACTGACTAGACAGGAAAAAAGTAAAATCACTCCTAGAATTTATAAATCACTTTCTTCAACCTCAAGACAGCTACTGAAAAGGAAATTTTCCAGTGGGAATGTTGGTTATAAGGAAGGTGTAGAAATTCTTTCTACTCAGCAAAACACAGAGCATGATCTTACAAAAAGGCGTCAGAAATTCAAATGTTTTCGATTCCAGATGTTTTCACAGTATTTTATTTATTTTAAATATTATTTGTTACTCAACATTGTAGAGACCACAAGTAAAACATAAAGTACTTAGAGGTTTAAATCCAGTTAAGAATGATCTCAAAACTTGCAGTCTCAAAATAAGATATTCTAATTATGTAGCAATATTGTCAAATGATTTTTCTCTTTAAATCACACTTTCACACCTCAAGACTCCAAATTATAACATTTTGAAGCAGATTACTCCCACCTCCCATTTCACCATATTCGCATAAAGCGATCCTTTTTAAGAACCACAAAGGCATTTCTGGCTAAATGGCCCTTAGTAAATATAGTTCCAATACCTCACTTTCTAATGTAGAGAAATTGCCACCTCACTCCCTGAGGGCAGCATATAGCCTGCAACCAGCTTTTGTTGGCTAGCACAGGGTTTTAAAAATCAGTTAACTTTATAAAAAGAATCTCTATTTCCATTATTTCCTATTTTTTAAGACAGGCTGAATGCTCTTAGATGACTAGATCTCATTCTTGCCTGGCAACAACTGGCTGAATCTGAAAACCAGCTGCCCACTTTGGACATGGCGTGCCCTCTCCACTTTGTCACGGTGTCCCCACTCCCTCTTATAACCTTGGGTATTTTGATGGTATGGATCAACGACGTAAACAGTCTAATCTGTGACTTCATTTAGAAGCTTCAAGCCAGCTTTTACACTTAAGTACATTTTTTTGAAAACTAGCAAGTATAGTCTCTAAAACTTGAACAAGTAGTATCTTTACAAAAAAAATCCTAAATACTATTTATTATATATATATATGCATTCCTGTCTTCTTGATCAGAACACAGGGAAAATGGTTATTTTTCTTATTGATTCAGTGTCCTTAGTGCAACAGTGTAGAATGATGAATAATGATTTCTTAAAAAGTTGGTTTCCACATTGCTGTTATTTCACTGTCTCCCCCTTTGCTCTGATTTGTCGGATACTTTTTTTAACTGTTTTCCCTGTGTCAATCCCCACCATTCCTAATACGCTCCTTTGAATATGCCATAGGTTCTGATACCACAAACTACCAAAAAAAGCTTCATTTAATTGTAAAGCTTCCACTCTAGGTCAGTCATGAGCTTTAGTACAACTTTTAAGAGACTGTTTAAGTTACTCCAAGTTATGCTTCTTACATCGTAGAGAACGTTGTTGAGTGGATGGTATCTGGGTAAGCAACTGATCTTGTTCTACATGTCATCATTTTGGGCATAGTAAGAACCTGTATTCAATGTTATGGGCATCACAACTCAAGACTAGAGTGATATATACTCTGTCCTTCAGTTAATTTGTGTGTAGCTTATGATCTGAGTCAGTTTCCCTAAAATACATTAGATTTTATTCACAGCAACAAAATATTCACTCCTCAAAATGTGACCAAATGTAAAAATGACTCTTTTACCAATATTTCATACTGAGGATGAAACTTGGTAGGCACTGGTCTGATAGGTCATCCTTTTTAATATGTAAGACATTTATAAGAGGATGGCTTCCATTTATGAGGATGAATGCATGAACACTTATGCAAAGCAAAGTACAACTGATGGAAGAAGTATCACTTTTAGTCCACTGAGTTTATATTCAATATATGATCAGGATGGACAGCCTATCACTTAAAGCAACCCAGGAAATCATAATCATAATTCAAATAAGTATTTTTCCTATGGGGGTCCTAAAATTTCCTAAACTTAAATCCAAGTATTCAAGTGAACATATAATCATGCTCACATTAAATCCATCTATTTTAAAATCACAATTTAAAGTTTTTGTTTGTTCATTGGGGTTTTTTGGTAAGGGTTGGGTTTTACAAAAGTTTATGTGTAAAAATTTTTGAATACTAATCTAAGTCAAGTAAAGAAACAGTGTCCAGAAGTCTGTGTATATCCTACCACAATTAAGTCCAAAGAATATAAGGCTATGCATAGACACACAATTTAAAATATACAAATGCTTCATACTCTGAACCTTAGTATTTAGTGTCCAGTGTCATCAACTATTACAAGGGAAAGAATTTGAGGGTTACTAGGTAAGAGGACTGATTCTTCCATGTTGCGTCAAATATTTTGTTTATTCTACCTCTGTGAATGTGTTTAGATAACTTGTATTAAGCTTAAAGAGTGCATTGTAGGTAACCTTTAAAGTTGTTCCTTTATGACCTTTCATTTCTCATGCTGTCTCTTCCTTTTTGCCATATACGTTTTCAATCCATTACAGCCATCTACCCTTCCCCCCGGTTCTTTCTGTCATACGAAGATCATCAGGACATACCACATATGTCCATGGGGACTGCCCAGGCTAATGAATATGTATGTTCTGTGTCACAACAGAGCACTCCCCTTGTTCTGCGGTATCAACCCTCTTATGTGTGTAAATAACAGGTGCGCTGTGTAGCGTGCAGGGATAAACGGGGTTAACACAACCTGAAAGCCCTGTGCTAGATGCATAGTATCTGGCCTGTATGGTTGATCCAGAAAGAGAAATCCACATGCCAAAAGCATTGTGCATTTTCTATGTCGTTTTGAATCTTTATTTTTGAAAAGGTCTCTGCTGAGGCAACATTACCATTGTCCTAAAAGTCGGAGGTTATTCCAGTTGATTCTCAAGTTACTGTTGTGTCATATGAAATAAATTCGCACTTTCAGTTAACACAAACTGGGCATGGTACCAACCTTGAATTATGACGCGGCTGGTTAATTTCCTCAGTCACAATCCTAAAATGTTATGTTAATCATTATGCGCACACATAGCTATTTGTAAATAGTAATTTGCGTGTGTGTATTCTATTTCAAGTATATAAATGCAAAGTTCAATTTAGTTATATTCAAATGGAATGGTATTCACTTTTTGCCCAACACACCGTGCTGCTGACATGGGTCGATAAACAAATTTCAGAATCTCCCAAGCCCCACGATCTTGTGTAAGATGGAATTTGCATTCATCCTCTCTTTTGTGTTCCTCTAGAAACTTACTCTAAATAAACAGTTTACATAAAACAAAACAGACCATTGAGGCTGGTTATTTAAGACTGAGGGTCCCCCTCATATAATTAGACAAAGGAGTAGAATATGATTTACCTGTAAGTACACAGCTCTTCAACCATTCTCCTTAAAAACTCTGCTTAAGGTGACTCTAAAGTGTGCAAAGCCCAGACAAAATTTGTTTAGGTTATTTATTCATTTTTCTCTTTTTTGGCAATTCGTGCATTAATTTTTAATGCAGTAGCAAAATAGTGTCTTGGACTTTGATAAAAATATTCTATAGTCAGGGCTGGGTGACACAGTGCATTAATTCGGTGCCCTTCACTCCTGGGACCTGTGTATAATTTAGTCCAGCCTGAAGAAAATAACTTTGATCTGAAGGCAGTGAAAAAAGCTACATATGAAATGAGTTTAGGTAGGTTTAGGGTTGTTTCTTCCATATGAGAGACAACATATGAAGATAAACTGCTTTCGAATACAATCAACACGGTCCAGGATTAAAAGTGAAGAGCTCTTACTAACAACACTAGTTCCTTACCTCTCCCTTCTCCCCTCCCCCTGCCCCAACCTCACCCTCCAGCCCCATTCTATGGTCTGGTGAAATAAACCTAAGCACCACCTATAACTAGGATGCTCTAATTTCCAGATAAACAGAATGTTGTTAAAAGTGCACTGTGAATGACAGTCCAGTCATTAGCGCTGTTGGCTCTTTCATTTGTAAAAACAAAGAATGCTGCATACTGAGACAGAAGCAGAAAACAGAGGAAGGATATCAGCGTCCTCAAAGAAAGTGGCACTTCCTGTCCTGGAGGGGGTGCCCAACAAGCTAACCTAAAAGAAACTGTTTCTTCAGAGAATATTCTATCTTGGTTACATTCCCTGTGACAACATTTAACAACATCGTTTCATCTACTGTTATGATAGACGATGCCATTATGTCAAAAAAAAAAAAAAGTTTAGGCCTTGGCTGAATTTATTTATTTTATTTATTTTATTATTTTATTTTATATCTTGGCTGAATTTAAAACAATGATTGGTCCAGTGACATTAATCACATGAAATACATACCCACTTTCTTTTGCGTACAATTCTACAATCAGTTCCAATCCAACTCTCTTCTGTTGTGAATAAATATGGCTTACTTTGTCTCTAATAGAGCAGTTAAGAATAAACTTGCTACTGTCAATAGAGTTAAAAGCTGTAAGGGTGTTGCTTCTATATGGTATAAACTCTACTACAATTGTATACTTCTTACTTATCATGCACTCTTGTATTGGCCTCCTTAATTATGGAAATGCTCCAGTATTTTCTAATAATTTTAAGGAAAAGGGAGCTAACAGTCACATTTTTAAATCAGCAAAGAATTTGAAAGAAATGTATTTTTTTCCCAATGTTTCAAGTTTTTATTTAAATTCTAGTTAATTAACATATGGTGTAATATCAGTTTCAGGAGTAGAATTTAGTGATTCACCACTTACACATAACACCCAGTGCTCATTGCGATGAAAGAAAGAAACTTATATTTAAATTTGTTAGTTTTAGTTGCTTATATTAAGAGTAAATAGGTCAAATCTTCCTGCTCCCTCTCCAAATTCTGTACATCCTATTTACACAAAGTCCCTAAACAACAGGAAAACCCGAACCCTGCAGGTGATCAGCTACACTGACAAATCAAATCTAGGGGCCTATATGTGTGTATTTCAGTGTTATGTCTGCAGTTACAGAAAGGATATAGAGAAAATAGGGGGAAAGTGACAGAGAGAGAAAAGAGATTTTTAAAATGGCTTTTATCCTAAAAATGATCTGCTTTACTATTAATAATCTCAGAACCCAAAATTTATTCTAAATGATTTAACAAATGTGCACATCATAGTTTTAATCACAAGTAAGCATATTTCAGGTTTTCTTTAGCTAGGTATTTATTATTTGAGGCTTGAACCAAACCATATACCTCAAAAAGTTTCCATACTTACAAAATCATTTTTTAAAATTGAAATGTAGTTGACACACTTAATAGAATCATTTTCTATGAAATGTTAAAAAAACCCTCAAAAAGCAAATAATTAAAAGATGTAATAAATGGGTTACATAGGAAAGCACCCCCAACAGTCAATTTAGAAGTGTTTTTGTGTTTTCTATGGAATAGTTTTTTTTAACGCAATAGAGAATTCATAAAAGTAATGATGAGTCATAAGTCTTAAGAAGATTCCTTTCTCATTGAAATGACATACCTGGAACTGGTCTCCTTTTAAGTAAATCTTTTTGAAAACATTCAAATGCCTACAAGAGCATTCATTTATATTTGACTTTCGTCTTGCGGCCATTACCGATCACTTAGCTAACTTGTGAAGTTTTTCAGGTGAGGATGTTTTATTGCGCCCTCCTTTTTTTAAATGCTTCTACATCCAGCCATTGTTTTCATATTTTACGCTAGAAATTATTTTATCCTGTTCAGTGTCAAATGATACTATACTTTAAAAAAGAATCTATTCAGAGAATATAGCATTAAATAGTGCATTGCATCCCTGGCCATAGCTCCCAGAAGCATTAAAATGTTACTAGAGTACCCGAATGACAGCAATGACAGCTTAATCACTTAAAGGCTTTTTACATTAACAATTTTTTTTTCTTTCAATTTGAGCAGTAATATTCAGGCATGATTTAATAGGAGGTTAGCTGTTAAATGCAGCTAAATAACTTTTTTTAAATATCAAAATCAAGTTTAGTGTCTAATGAACATTTCTTGACACTTTCTGAAATATCAGCGCACGTTCATAAAGCTTGGCTTCTTTTATTTTTTTCCTCCTGATCTATGTATTTAAAAAATTGGCCCGATAATTAGCATGCATAGTCCAACCGCTTCCTGTATTGTTATGATTTTAAGTAGAAGATCCATGGATAAAACGTAATTGAAAGGTGAGCCTATTAATCTGGAGAATAACCTCCACAAACCAAATAAGAATGAATCATTTTTAAGTCTCCACCTCATTTATAGCTTTATATTCCTAAGGAGGGAAAAAAAAAAAGCAGAGAGAAACTAAAGGTGACCTTATTTAGACATATTAGTCAAGACAGCCTTTGCTGATTTTAACCAAACATGATTGTGACTCCGCTCTGTCCATCCAGTTTTCCAGTGTGTAAATTGGATGATGACTTGGACAATTCTCTCTTCATTAGTGAACTGTGGAAAGGAAATATAGAGGTGGCTTTTTATTTTTTAAACTCTACTGTGTCTTACAGCTAGATTCTGAGGCATCAAGGAAATATATATACATATATATATGTATATATATTTTTTCTAGACAAGCTGTCGTAATTGAAATGAAGTCTAATCAGACTCATTACTGTTTTCAGCAATTTGCACGACCAAAGATGCTTATTAGGTAACTGTGTTTAATAAACCACTCTTTAGAAAAATACCAGTAATGAGCTCTTAACAGCCAATCTTTAGCGTGAATGTAATGTGAAAAGTGTTCCTAGCGCTGAATAGATTTTCACATTTAGTAGTGTCATAATTAAGCTCCACGAATTGGTTGCTGTGATGTTAGATTTATTACAATAATCTTACTTTTCCCCCTATTTTAAATATACTTGGAAATACAGTCATCTTCTATTAGAGTTGGCTTATATTCACTGTACAGCCAAATTTAGGCTTATACCAAGCTGGTCAAAGGTTTCCAACTGAGGATTTGTTAACAAATGATAAGCAAGGATTTTATAACTGATAATTGATTCTAGCAATCAAGTCTTTCCTCATCAGCATCCTCACCCACACCTCAGAAAAAAATCCTGTTACTTGATTATATATGAAAAGTTATCTGAGATACAAGTATATTCTGATCGTTTAGAGGAAAAATTGCTTTTCTGTCACTAAGGTAAGACACAGACAAAAATGGACATTCTGAAAGGAATATTTGAAGAAACATTGGTCTTTCATAATAGCAGCTATAAATAACACTATATCGCCTCATTAGATATTGTTCTTACAATGTGAATAACATTTCCCTTCCTGACTTTTCCTTTTTGTGACACTATTTACTAAGATCTTAACATTAAAGAACAATATTGTGGATATATATTATTTATATGCACTAAGGGTGGTCATGAGAGTTAGCTAGGCTTCTTATTGATAAGGGCAAAAAACCCAAAATGTTAGACACCTCTAACGAGAGGAGTTATTTCCATGCAAGATGATGCACTTGCTGAAATCAGTAGATATCTATATAGAGTCTATATTGATTAATCCATCAATAGAGTATATCCTGAGGCATTTCCACATGCATATTAATCATATAGAAGGTACTGAAAATATTCTTTGAGAACATCTAAACGAGCCTTATAGGAAGCTCTAGAGCTTATAGTCGTGAAACATCTCAGAAGATGAGACAAATATCTTTTGTTCACTAAAAGCAACCTAAAAGGTGACACAATCAGCTTGGAAGCGAGACTCTGGACATTCTGAAACAGATCTGCAAAGATAATCAATAAATGAAAAAGTACAAAAATAACAGGAGACCAAGATTTGATGCCCATCCATGATACAATGTTAAGAAGGATTCTGTTGCTGAGCGATTCTTCTCCCAGCACACTCATTTCTTCTAACCTTAAGCTTCACGATGCCTAATTGGAGCCAATAAGCCTCCATAACTGTTTTCAGCTTTTTGATTCAATAGGGGCTATGAGGACTGAGTCTGTCAAATTAATGGCTTGTTTCATCTGATTTTGTGGAATGCACTTCTTTGCATTACAAAGTAGAGAAGAAACCAAACTCATTCCCTTGTGAATTCATATAGCTTTCAAATCAAAATATCTTCCTGTTTCTTTAAGTCTCAACTGAATTCGTATTCAGAACCACAAAAGAAAAAGCCAGTGCATGAAACTACCATAAACCTGTATTCTGTATCTTTAAATGACTCACAGCCAAAAAAAAAACCCAAAAACAAAAACCTAAGAGAGGGTCCCTCTTGGTGCCTTTGGAATACCTTACCATACTTTGAATAACTTTAACTTATGAATCATAGAATTTATGAATGTTTTATAAAAGAGAATAATTTGTACATTAGAATTTATTACAAAAGCTAAGAGGCTCTAAGATGTCAAGTAATAGTAATAATAACAAAAATAATGATGATAAGTACAAATCATTTTTTTGGTGAGATTTCAAAAACTTTCCATAATAATGAAGCTATGATTTTACTAAGGAACTGAGTACCTAGCTAACAAATATTTTACCTAGATTTAACCCTGAGCTATATAGAAAGCTGGCAGAATTTGCCTTGGTCTTAATTTCTAATTTGAGAAATACAAATATGGATTTATGCATAGATACAATTCTAGTACAGAGAATAAACAACACATAAATACATATTGTCATGTAAACACAAAATATGGGCAATAGGGCATAATTAAATAGTAACGGTAATGGGGAGACTTGTATTATCAGGTAAGATGTTTTGGAGAAGATGGTTTTAAACTTCAGTTTTTGGCCATACCATTTAGACATAGGTCTGAAGATGCAGAGAAACCATATATTTAAGCTTGCAGATAATTCTGATAAAGAATTAGGGCTCCTTAATCCTTAAAACTTTTGAGAACCCACAATATCTTCTCTCTGCCTTATTTTTAGCACTGTACATCATTTTATCATTTGTCATATTCCTGAGCAAAAAAAGCTTAAAGTAAATATCCTTCCTTGTAACAGACAAGCAAGCAAACAAGCAAAATGAAACTTGAAAAAATTCATTTTTACTTAGGTCTTGAATTCATTCTTTCAAGGTTTCCTCCAGCCCCTCCTCCTCTGGCCCCCACCTCCTCTGGCCCCTACCTCCTTGGGCCCCCACCTCTTTTTGGTTCTGGCATGTGGGCCAGTGACTCATTTTCTCTCCTTTCCTTCCCTCCTTTCTTCCTGTTTTCAAGTGTTTTGTCAATTATGAGAAAAGAGGTTACAGAGAAAATATAGTTTCAGTCTCAAAATTAGAATCTTAAACCTTCTTTGAATCTCTGAATCTTGAAACTTTTTTTTAAGATTTTATTTATTTATTTATTTGAGAAAGCGAGAATGAGAGAGAGAGAGCACATTGAGAGGGGGGAGGGTCAGAGGGAGAAGCAGACTCCCTGCTGAGCAGGGAGCCCGATGTGGGACTCGATCCCAGGACTCCAGGATCATGACCTGAGCCGAAGGCAGTTGCCGAACCAACTGAGCCACCCAGGCGCCCTGAATCTTGAAACTTTCATTGTCACTGGAAAAAAAAAAAAGTCCAGTGGCTAAACCGCTTAAACTGTAATGACATTCATGCTGTAATAACATCTGAGTGCCTACTATTACTCGAGAGCTTCTGCCCTATTAGGAAATAGAAGTCCCCGATGACCCAGCAATTGCACTACTAGGTATTTGCCCAAAGGATACAAAAATATGGACTTGAAGGGGCACATGCACCCCAGTGTTTATAGCAGCATTATCAACAATAGCCAAATTATGGAAAGAGTCCAAGTGTCCCTTGACTGATGAATGGATAAAGAAGATGTGGTATATATACAATGGAATATTACTCAGCCATAAAAAGGAATGAGATCTTGCCATTTGCAATGCTGTGGCTAGAGCTAGAGTGTATTCTGCTAAGCAAAATAAGTCGGTAGGAGAAAGACAGATATGCATGATTTCCCTCGTATGTGGAATTTAAGAAACAAAACAGGAAAACATGGGGAAAAAGAAGCAAACCTTAAAACAGACTCTTTAACTACGGAGAATAAACTGAGGGCTGCTGGAGGGGAGTGGGCAGGAGCATGGGTTAAATGGGTGATGGGGATTAAGGAGGGCACTTGGGATGAGCACTGGGTGTTGTAAGTGATGAATCACTAAATTCTACTCCTGGAACTAGTATTACACTATAGGCTAACTAGAATTTAAATAAAAACTTGAAACATTAAAAAAAAAAAAAAGTCCCTGCCTCAGTGGAACTTACAGTCTATTTTTAGTGATGATTTACCAAAGAAAATACTTAGTTCCAAATCTGGTAGGGAGAGGTAGCTATACAGAGGAATTAACAGTCGAGGTATATCTTGAAAGCTGAATAGAATTTCACCAGTTAGAGAGAGATTGGTTTTCTTGCCTGAATCAAAACTCAGTCAAAATCACTGATAACGCTAAATGTATCTGGAACATTTGGGAAGAAGGGTAGCTTGATATGGTTAGAAGACAGGGAGGTGTAGGTCTATGTATATGGAGGTAGAGATGAAGCTTGAATTCAGATTGCAAATGGACTAAGTATTTGGACTGTATCCTACTGCCAACAAAAAGTGCTGCCTTCATCTTTTCATTAGAGATATATCAATAATAACAATATAGAGAGCGGGGGGTGGGGGATGGGGAAGGCTAGAAGCAGGGCCAGAACTTGTGCAATAAGAAGAGAAAAATCTGAGAAAGATTTTGGACAGGGAATGAAAAGGATGGGCTGACAAATTAGGTTTGGAGGAATGAAGAAAAGGAAAGGGGACAGTAAAAGGAAATCATCATTAAAACAGAAGTATTTGTGAGGTGTCTGCAAAATAGTTAATAAAGAGATTGAGGGTATATATTGCATTTAATCCTCCAAAAGCCTAGTAAGGGATCGTCATTGTTTTTTATGTATGATGAAATAGATTCCATGAATCTAAGGAACTTTCCCAGGGCCACCCCAAAGTCGGAATTGCAACCTGGATCATATGACACAGAATTGCTACACTTTTTCACTCCTTAGAGAACTTTATTAGCTTGTACAACCAATGTGTTGGACACTGGAAGTTCCTATCTTTCGATGGGAAAAAAATCAAAGCTCTTTGAGGATGTTTAGGAATCCTGAGCGTATGGGAATTTGTTGAAATTATGGTAATGGAGAGAAAGTGTGTAGAAGGAGATGAGAATGGAACTCTTGAGTTAAACGGACATTTAAGCAGTAGACAGTGGGGGCTGGGAGGACGTTTAGAGAATGGAAAGAGAGAGAGAGAGAGAGGGAGAGTATGCTCTTGCGAAAGACACTTGAGAAAGGATTTTCAAGGACAGATGTTTAACTGTAGCACATGCATCAGAGACATCAAGTAGGATTAGGAGAGAAAAGAGGCAGTTAGGAGGCTAAAGATGACCCGTGAGAGAGCAGTGTCAGTACAGTGTGGGGTCAGAAGCCTTGGTGAGTGGGTTAGGGAGGAAATGGCTTATGAGAAAGTGATGCGGCAAGCATGGAAGAACTTTCCTCACTGATAAACACCTTAATAAAGATGAATAGCAGTTTACCGGGGAAGAGAAGAATCAAGGCAGGAGATTTTCTAAGGGATATGAGGAAAACCTGGTCATTTATCTCGACTGAGGGTCGCAAACTATGGCAGTAGGCCAAATCCAGTGTGACCTCTTCTTTAATAGGATTGGAACAGTCACACCCGTTCACACCCATGTTCTGTCTGTGACTGCCTCCTAGCTCCCAGCAGAGCTGAGAAGTGGGGCTGAGACCAGATAGGCCACAAAGCTGAAAAATACTTGCCCCATCCAGCCCTCACAGAAGATGCCTGCCAACCCCTGCTCCAGGATGAGGGAAAGAAATAGTGGAGAGGAAAGAAGAAAAACTAGAACACTGTGTGGATGGGGCACGGGTGGGAACCAGCAGAGCGGGATCATCAAGAACTGAAATGAGGGGCGCCTGGGTGGCTCAGTTGGTTAAGCGACTGCCTTCGGCTCAGGTCATGATCCTGGAGTCCCGGGATCGAGTCCCGCATCGGGCTCCCTGCTGAGCAGGGAGTCTGCTTCTCCCTCTGAACCTCTTGCCTCTCATGCTCTCTATCTCTCATTCTCTCTCTCTCTCAAATAAATAAATAAAATCTTAAAAAAAAAAAGAACTGAAATGAGAATCGAGGGTACGCATTTCAGACAGTCAGCGGGGGGGAAAAAAGAAAGAACCTCTTCGTCTGAGATAGGTGGGAAGGAGTTCAAGGACAGAGGGCGTATATTTGATCTGTGGATTCCCTTCTGTTTCCCTAAGAAACTTTTGGAGTCAGGTATCCTTTCTGTTTTCCTACAAGCTCGTCAGGTAGACCCACGTCCCATGTCTTGCTCCCCAGTCTACTGACTGTACCCCAGATTGCCGTCAGGTACAAACCCTGGTCACAAGGAGACACAGGATGAAAGAGAGTGGAGGAATCAAGGCAAAAGCATCCTCACTATCAGGAAATCACCACATACAAACTAGTGGACAGTAGAGCTGTTGCCGTTTATGACAAGGAAGTACAACCCTGGAAAAATAAGCCTAATTGAAGACTGCAGCCCAGTTGTGGCAAAGATCTGTATTATAAAAAGGATGAAAACTGGTAGTCATTACTGAGTATTTAAGAAGACTTTCAACTTTCAGGAAGATGTATAGCCTTTGAGGAAATATATGAAACTACGTGGAAAAGAAATGGTTACTGCCTAAAGAATACTTATTGTCTCTCCCCTCAAGAAAAAAAAAAATCCATTCCATTTAGAATTCATTAAAACTTAGAAAATGTGTTTACAATATTACACAGCCGTCTGGTCTTTTTCACACTCGTCTCTGCCCCCGAACGCAAACACGTTGCTCTGTTTCCATCATCTTCCTCTTCACTTCATAAGGCAAGTAATCAGTAGGTGCTAGAGATTTCTGCCTATTGTGTAGTTTTGGGTATTCCTCTCGTTTTCTTTGAGGTTACTACTTGGGCTTTTTATGGTAGGAGAGTTCTCCCAGGAAGGCAACTCTGCTTGAGTTACGGAAGAACCCCACTTGACAGATGTGCAGTTCATGCTCATTTTATAACATCTGAACTCCTGCTGGTTTCACTTCTGTAACAAAAGACTGCATTATGCTCTACTGACTAAGTCGTGAGGTTGGTTTGATTTTAGCATATTTTTGTACCTTATGCATATTGTGTGATAGATAACATAAGTATACATTTGTACAAAGAAAGACAGTGCTTTAATAATTAAAAACATTTAGTTAGGTTATCCATGGAAACTTTGTTCCCCAAGTTTATCATCTATTTCAGTCTTATTTAAAAATAAGAAAGTTAAACTATCCTTATTTGGATAGTAAGGTATATGGTTCCCTAAGAAATCTATTTTAGGTTAAAATATCTTACTCTTAGCTTGAGAAGTCTTTGTATTATTATTGTTGTTGTTGTTGTTGTTGTTACTTCATCTAGGAAGACTTCCCAGACATTGCTGCCTTCTCTTTTAATCTACCGTTCCCCACATTCCCCTGTACTTGCATTTTAATGCTCATTTTATCTTCCTGTCTCATCTGTATCACCTGCTAGACTAATCTGTTTGAGCCCAGGAATCCATACCATTGGAAGAGGTCAGGGACCTAGTCTGTCTTGTTCGTACCTATATGTCCAGTGATAGAGTAACTATTTAAAGTAGGTACTATATTTGTTCTATAGATGTATTTATCTATATCTTTATACATAAATCTAGATATTTATCTACATCTTAAATCTAGATATTTATCTATATCTTTCTGTATCTAGAAAGATTTGCTTCATGAAGGCCCTACCATACTCTATATATCTAATACTTAAAATATTTAAAACATTACAAATTATTTTGGAAGTCATAAACGGAACCAAAAAATGTTAAAATATGTTCTTTCTTTCTGCCTTTATAGTTCTACCTTCATAGACGTCTGGAGAGCTGGGCTCAAATTTAGCATTTTCTGTCTCTGGGTCATCAGAGCTCTTCCAGAATAGGAGAGGCTGACCTGTGACTGGCTTTTCTTTTTGCTCACAATCATCTCACTGCCTAAGCAGCTTAACATGCATGCTGTAGAAGGTTCCATCCATTGCCTGCCAGTCCCCCACCTCCAACCAGCTGCCTCTCGGCCTCCACTTCGGTCCAGAAGTACACACATTGAGGACACTTTCCACCTGGGGGAGGACAGACCTGGTGAAGAGCCCTGCATGGGTCCTAGAAGTGGACTCGGAATTCCAAGTGTCTGGAACATGGTCTACAAGGAGGGCATGGATTCGAAGTTGAAACATCCTCATGGCCCTTGGACTCTATCCTCACAATAGGGAATATGAGAGACTTGGAAGAGGGCAAGACCGGACCTTCTAAAACATGGTGCCCTTTTCATCTGGGGCAAAGATGGTTGTAGTGACTTGTATCAAATAATTTAGTGGTCTCCAAAATTAAAAGAAATATTGTTTATGCGTCTTTTCCAATAGAAGATACTATGTTAGGATCCAAAAGACATACATTTTAGTACTAGCTCCCTCGTCACTATTACAGTAGTCTTGGGCTTAAGACCAGTCCCTGAATTTAAAATTCCTCACTAGTCAACCCCACACAATTGTTATAAATGCCAATTGGCATAATGTATGCAATGAACAAATTACTATTACAAAGCCAATAATTGGCAGAATTGGGGCCAGAATTTAAGTTTATTCTTCTTATTCTAGTAGCTTTGTTACTCTTTTTACTCAAATCTTCTATTATTTCCACACATTGGCTTTGGTATATCTTGTAGGCCAACACTGAGCAAGATATATTTCAGATAAAAAATAATCCTTCCACCTTCACCTCCAGAGCTCTTTTTTTCTTTTAATTTTTATTTATTTATTTGAGAGAGAGATAGCACAGAGGGAGAGTGAGAGGGAGAAGCAGACTCCCTGCCGAGCAGAGAGCCCCATGTGGGGCTCGATCCCAGGACCCCGAGATCACGACCCGAGCCAAAGGCAGATGCCCAACCAACTGAGCCACCCAGGTGCCCCCACCTCCAGAGCTCTTGAACAAGTTACTCTCTTAACTAGGGTCGTCCATTTCCACTGTCACGGGTACTCACCTCTGAGAAGGAGAAAGTATAACCAGTAAGTATGATTCTAGACCTTTCCGCAATTTTTGGACCTCTTACTAACTTCTACCTGTAAAATATCTATGGTCATTTTGGGTTAGAGCCTGCCAATTGGTATATACTTTATAGAATGCAGAAAACAGTAGAGTCTCAGAGAAGAAATTAATGATGTAGAATTTGCTACAGGATGTAATACTTGCATTTATTGAAAGAAAGTAAAGAGAGTATTTTAGATATTTTACCAAAATTATTTTTACACTGTTTACAATATTTTATTCACTCTTCTTACCAAGAACTACCTTTAAAAAAATCATAATTGGCCAAAATAAGGACCTTTAATTCTTAACTGTTAATTCTGCTGAAATGTCAGTATTGTCATACTCTGATCACAGTGGATTGAATCTTGGCATATATTTGAATTGTTCCAGGTCTGAACCCCTAGACTTCCAGTAACTAGCCAAGGGACCTGAGGCAAATGACTTAGCCCTCCTATGTCTCAGTGTTCCTACCTTTGAAATGGGGATAATATGGGAATGCAAGCTGGTGCAGCCACTCTGGAAAACAGTATGGAGATTCCTCAAAAAGTTGAAAATAGAGCTATCTTATGACCCAGCAATTGCACTACTAGGTACTTACCCCAAAGAAACAAATGTAGTGATCAGAAGGGGGCACCTGCCCCCCAATGTTTATAGCAGCAATGTCCACAATAGCCAAACTATGGAAAGAGCCCAGATATCCCTCAACAGATGAATGGATATGGAAGATGTGTAATGAATATATGTATAATGGAATATTACTCAGCCATCAAAAAGGGGAAATATTGCCATTTGCAATGATGCGGATGGAACTAGAGGGTATTATGCTAAGTGAAATAAGTCAATCAGAGAAAGACAATTATCTCACTCATATGTGGAATTTAAGAAACAAAACAGAGGATCATAGGGGAAGAGAGGGAAAAATAAAACAAGACAAAATAAGAGAGGGAGACAAACCGTAAGAGACATTGGAAACAAACTGAGGTTGCTGGAGGGGAGGTGGTTGGGGAGATGGGGTAACTGGCTGATGGGCGTTAAGGAGGGCACCTGATGTAAAGAGCACTGGGTGTTATATAAGACTGATGAATCCCTGAACTGTACCTCTGAAATCAATAATACATTATATGTTGATTGAATTTAAATTAAAAAAATAAAAAACAAAAAATGAAATGGAGATAATAATAATTTCCTTGGAAAGGTTGTTCTGAGGGTGAGAATGAGAAGACGGAAGGAAAGCAACGAGAACGTTATGTTGCTTTCCAGGAACTACCATTGCCAGAGTTCTTTGATATTCCAAGGGACAGAACTAAAGAGAAATAATGAGAAGTTACCGGTAGATAGATTTCAGAAGCGTGATAAAAAATGCCCTTTGATCTTTCTGCTACTAATTTATGATTAGGAGAATTAAATTCCTTTTTCTGGCCCTGCCAATAACTTACTGTGTTACTTTTAATAAAAATAACTTTCACAAGCAGCTAGAGTTAAGTTCTCAAACTGTGCAAAGAAAATTCAGCCAAGGGGCGCCTGGGTGGCTCAGTCAGTTAAGTGTCTGCCTTCGGCTCAGGTCATGACCCCAGGGTCCTGGGATGGAGCCTGGCATCAGGCTCCCTGCTCAGCGGGAAGCCTGCTTCTCCCTCTCCCGCCCCGCTGCTTGTGTTCCCTCTCTCACTGTGTCTCTCTCTGTCAAATAAATAAATAAAATCTTTTTTTTAAAAAAAAGAAAATTCAGACTTCAGGTAATCTAGCTCTTCCTCTCTTACCCTGTGTTCAATCAAGCATAGTCTTAGTTAATCCTTTAAAACACTAACATCTGATCCTTCTTCATTCCCATGCCCTTGCTGTAGGTCAACCTTGTCCCTTTCAGCCAGGTCTCTCCGGTTCTTATTTGTATATATGTATTTGGGGCTTACTTTTAAAAAAAGAAACTTTCCCTGGTTTTAAAATGCAAGCTTATTTAAAAATATGGAAACTACATAAATAAAAAGTGACCATTATCTATAATCATGTAGCAATGACTTCCATTAAAGCTACTTTTTACTTTTAAAAGTTTTCATTTTCCTTTGAGTATTTTAAAATTTACTTGGAATTTTTCTCTGTAGTTCTAGTTTCTATATTGTTGACAGCATGCTGTACACACTACTAACTTTAAGGGATATACTACACTTTCTCCTACCTTATGTCTTTATATACGCTGTTCTTTCTACTTGTAATGCCCTTCCCTACCCTATATTATTCTTTCCTTCTTGGCAGTCCCACTAAACTGCGAGGTCCTTGAGGTCAGTTATCTCTTCAGTACTTATCATTGGTGTGTGTGTGTGTGTGTGTGTGTGTGTGTGTGTGTGTGTGAACATCTTATGAACTTGTGTGATGCTACAGTGTGTTTTTCTATCAAAATTGTATGTGATAAGTGAATATGATTGTTCTTTTGCATAGTGTTCAGTGACTAGAATGATGTCTGATTCTTAGTTACACATAGCTATGCAAGAAAATGTTTTGGAAACTTAAAAGGAAGATGTATAACTTTCCTATGGTAAATTTCTATTAAGAATCATTTAGCCACTTATAGCATTTGTTTCTGTGTTCATCTCTTTCACTAGGCAAAGACTGTCTTATTCATTTTATGTTTCCAGCATTTCCCACTGTACTTCGCACAGAGTATGTGCTCCATCAATAAGAAAGGAAAAATTAAATAAGCAAAAATGTCAAATTAGTGATAAAACCAGACCAACTAAATTCTTATGAAACACAGAGAGTCACTATTTACGTAAATAGTACCTATTTTTTTTGTAAAATCAGAATAATATATATTTTCTTAGTACTTACTATATGTATGCTTAATATCAAATGCACTTGATGATTATCATATTCATTAATACAGTCCTCAGAAAATCTAACAAATAAAATAAGACTTCATTATGGGTGCTAGATCCATCATGTATCATAGGTGCAAGACCTATGGGTGCTACTGAATAAGACTTAACAGGTAATAAGACTGTGATAAAATGTTTAATCCTTATATTTAAATGTTATGTTTAAAAACTTTGGATAGGTAACCAAATATCAGGAACAAGCATTATAAATATGCTTTTAAATTTCTTTTGAAGTCACATCACTTGCATTCTATTTGTGAAACTCTTGTAACAGAGTTTATGCCATGAGTGGTCCAAATGATACTTGATAACTAATGGTTAGAGGGCACAGACTGATATTTAAGATGTGAGGCTGCACCATGGTAACTTTGATCTGTTATTTTATATTACGGATAACCAGATATGACATTTTTTAAAAAGGTCTAGATAACTCAAGAAAAGGAACGGCTTCATTGCACCAGTGGGAACTGCTCCTTAGCATAGCTTAAAAAACAGATAAATGGATAGAGAGACAGAGAGAAAGAGAAAGAGAGAGGGATGAAAGATAAGGTTTCTTTTTTTTTGGAGGGGATGCTTTTGAGAAAAGAGTCGTGCCCTGCACTCGGTAATAAATCTTAAAGAGAGTAGTAGGTACTTCAAAAATCAGTTGTGTAGCTTGCTCTTAAAATGATGACACAGTCCGTTCATTGTGGTTAAAATCCGTTCTGGGTTGCTTGAGAATACAGTTTGCCCTTTTTACAAGTTTGACTGTTACTGTACATTTTCTCTTTTGTGTAAGGTCACTTAGATTAAACTGTTTGCTACAATACTACTTCTCAAACTACGCGTACCTGCTTTCCAAGGGTGATATTATAATGAAGGTGGTAGGAACAAGCCGCTGCACAACGAACTGTAGTCAGGAGACATCTGAATAGGTATAGATGCTTAGGGCACATGTATTTCCCACGTTTTTCCAAATGCAATCCTAGGGATATATGTAAAACTTGTATCTGGGGGAAAGTAAGCATGAAATAGAATTTGCCAAGTAAAGCACAGGACAATTTTTTTATTAATGAGGTACTAAAAAAACAAAGCAAAATAAAAAAAATCTTAATTATAAATAAAAAAGAATATTAAACATCATTTATTCATTCTATCAATAAAGATTATTGAGGACCTACTTGTGCCAGGCACTCTTCACTATTTGCAAATAAAATGGAGAGAAATTAAAGTGAAAGTAGAAACATAACGAACCAGTGACAATCACAAACTCAAAGCTGACAATTGAAACATGCTTGGCTCTCGGGGACTTGGCAGGAGGACTACGTATTCTCAACTTCCGTCTCCTGAACAGGTTAACGTTCTTCCTGGGGTTTTCAAATCTTTCCTCGCAAACCTAATTCTGACAGTTCTTAACTTTGCCCAACCAATTAAGCCATGCAAACACCTCCTATGATAACAAAGAAAATCAAACTGGAGAAAACACCTTCAGTGCTGACTTCCGGCATCTATGATTTGATGGCAGCACATGTCTTCTGAGTGCCTCTCACTAAGAAGAGATAATGCATATGAAGGTAGTCAAAATTGTGGGTTCAGTCATATCAAAATGTGATTTATGCCAAAATGGATCTGGGAATGTCAACAACTGCAGAAGAAATGACAAGTTTTAAATTCCTCAAAAGAGTGAATTCAGTAATGATTTAACTTTTTTTTTTTTTTTTTTTTTTTGGCTACTGCAGTGTGGAGCACAGTCCTTTCCTGCAAAGCTGTAAAATTTTTATTTTTCCTTGAGCAAGCCTTGGGAACCTAATAAAATGTTATAAGTCTATTGAGCAGCACATATCTTAGTGTTGTTACCCTCCTGGCATATTTTTGGCATGATATGACTTCTGCCATTAAAAAAAAATTAAATTGAAGTGCCACTGACAGAATTTCAAGTAAACAAAGCATCAACTGAAAGCACAGGGCCTCCATGTGCTGGGAGCTCCAACAGCCAGTCATCTGCAAATGGACAACTTTAATTCGATTCCTGGCACCATTGGCCGTGCTGAGAATTCTCCTATCTCTTCACACCAGGGGTTTGCTCTTTTAAGCATTGCTCCCTGAAGGGAAGGAAAAACTAGAGAGAGAGGATTTCCAATGACCCTGCACAGATGAATGGATATGTCAATGGTGAATATTGGTTCAGCTTTGAAACAGAGAATCCTGCAGTGGTCTCGCTTCTCCAGCCCTTCTCCACTAGTGTGAGTGTTGGTGAGCAGGAATCCTTAAAAGATTAGGGCAGGGAATGAGAAAGTGAAAGCACAAACAGAAAAAAAAAAAAAAAGACAAAATGCTTTTTAAAAATTAATGGTAGTTTAAATGTTTGGGAAATTCAATTCTCAAGAGATGAGTAAAAAGAGTATCCACACTTGTGTTAGTGAAGCTTTACATTTCGACCTTGAGACTTTGAAAGGAAATTCCAAAACACTAATTGCTCATAGAGTCAATTAGTAATCTGGTGTCCATCTGACAGGTCTTGAGGAACAATTAGTTCCTGAATTGAGCACTAAGCACTTTGAATCGTATTCTTTTCCTTGCCAGTATTATAATGAAAGTGCACACACACACACGCACACACACACACACAGAGTAAAAAAGAGGAAGAAACATCAATTCCACTTCGTTTGGGAGATAAGCATTTCAGTTACTAATCTTGCAACTGGGTAGATGTAAAAATTCTGCCCGAATAACTACTGAGCAGGCATTTATTTTCACGTGCTTTATGGTTAGTTTTCACTCAGCTATCAATCAATCAATTATGCTGTGACATGATGTAATTTCCTAATCATACTAATATTCATGCTTTTATCACTATCAAACCTAGAGCACATACATTTCAATGAGACAGAAGTCTAATTATTTAAATATGTTAGAGCATATTACATCTCCAAGGCTGTATCCTTTATGAGTTTTTCTCCACTAAAAGAAATCTAATTTAATTGCAAAGAGAAAAGTATATTAAACAGCATTTTACCCTTTCAGTAAGCAAAACTGATTTTTTTTTTTTTACAGATCCCAATAAGTACAGAATTTTTTATGGGCCCTTATTTAAAGTTAATGCTTTTTTTTTTTTTTTGCTTGCTAATAAAAGTAGAATAATAGAATTCATCATAAAAAAGAAATGATAATCATACGCAAGGTGAAAAAGAAAATAAAAATATTTTCTTTTTCAATGCTCTTGAACTGAAAAAAGTATATTAAAGACTAACTAGGAATTGCTTTATATCTCCAAAATATGATTTTGCATTATCTCCTATGACTGGCTTAGTTCTCAGGGTGTTTTTTCTACTTAAAATGGTTCATACTGAAAAATAGCACTTGAATCATTTCAATGTTAAGGTGACAGGTGCCAGAAAAAGGTTTTAAACTTTTTCAGTCAAGACCACTTGCCCTGATGCATTTGTTACAATCTATAATTACAGGCTCTATTGTGCAGATTACTTTGGCAATAAATCTCCTACCCAGTATAAGTTACACATGGCAAACATATACTGTGTTCCCTCAGATCTTTGTAAGAAAAAAAAATTCAGACTCAGTTGCTACAATAATCACTTCCTACACTGCTCTGAGGCCAACAGTCCGCTAAAACCCTGGCTATAGCTCCTCGGATACATTGTTTTAAAAACACAATTTGTTTTAATGTACATTTTAAAGATACTCCTGAAAAGTCCATTACTCTCTCAGTGGGGAATGAGCACAGATACATTGAAACCAAATAGGAAAAAGTTACACCATGAACAAAACAACAAAAATCCCAAAGGCATTATTTTTCAAGTACGAAATCAATTATTTTTCAACCAGTAAAAGTTGTCTCTTCTAAATTTCTCAGGGAGGACTAAATGCACTGGGGATTCCTTTTGTACTTTACCTACGTAGTTTATTGCTCTTCACCTGACGTTCTAATATTTTAGTTTTTTGTGAGCATAAATAGATACATACATGAATATTGTAGGCATGAAGTTAGGTTAATTAACACATTTTCAAACAATTCTTATTGTATTCTTCTTCTTCTTCCTCTTCTTCTTTTCCTCCTCCTTCTTCTTATCCAAGTGTTGTCTTTAGTGTTAAAATAACTACTCTGCTGAAAAGCTATTTCATATGAAACTACAGATATGTACACACACTTGTACACGTGTAAAGGAAGGGCTTCCTGCAAGAAGTTTCATATTACCTTTACATTTACTTCCAAAATAAAAAGCTTTTGGAGAAAACTTCCATGTGCTTTAGAATTAGCATATCATTATAAAATAGTAAACTGCCTTTTAATTATGAAAAATCAATATGTTTAATCAAGTTAACAAGTGCAGGACATATTGAACTGAAAAAATCCACAACTTTGAACTAAGGAACAAGAATGCAAGAATTAAGAAGAAGATTTGGTCTGTTCCTAATCATTATTGTGAAAACCTGCACCAGCTAGCTACTCATTGTACCATTTCTTTCAACAGCGCACCTCCTCCTGCCACCCTACCTCTCTAATATATATAGTTACGTGTGTGTCTACACATGTGTTTCTACAATTAAGTTAGGTTGTTTTTATTTTATACATTTCTGTTCAAGAAACAATCATTTGTAACAACTGACTTTAAATATGCTTTATACTTTTAAGAGTCCGTACTTAAAAAGCAATTTGATTCATTTCTCTGGAAATGAACTTTTTATGGGAGCAACATCTCAGAGTTGGATAACAAATCAAGACTTACTCACTTGAAAAAAAAAAAAAATCCGACAGTTTGGATCGTATGCCAGGTCTTAGAACTATATTTAGATACACAAAAGACAGGGTTAACAAAAACACACCTGAGCAGAACAGCAGTGTCATCTTATGCTAAAGAAAAGAAGCCAAAAAAGCTGAAAATCCCTCCACATGTCCTTGATCAAATATTTAGAATAAAACTGGTGTATATGAGTCCTGGCCCTTTGAACCTCAAGTTTCCTAAACAGTGATAAATACCAGGGATCCCCAAAGAGTCTCTTCCTTGTCCCTTAACAGACTGTTTGGCATCAAGTGCTCAGTGGGCTGGAAACCCACAGCCAGCCAGGGAGGGACAGCACAGACGGAGCCATGTTTACTCTGTCAGGGACAGCTCATTGGGATGACACCAACTCTTCACATTAAACCTGCTAAGCAGGGCTTTACCCAAAGGGCTTCCCGAAACTGGAAGCGTTCACCAGTGAAAGGCTGCTGTAGCTGCTTACACAATGCATGTTAATTACGAACTCTCTGAAAAGGGATTTTCCCCAAACTTCGTTTTGAAAAGCTAGGATTGTGCAGTTTAAAGTTATTTAAAGAGAGTGTCGACAGTAACTTCATCATCCTATTTTTATATTTGACTTATTTCAGAGTCAGGGATTACTAAAGGAGAATTTCAGAAATCAATGGAAAAATTAACAGCCAAAGCTTCAATTTCCTATCACTGAATCACAGAGCTTGAAGGGACTTTGAAGGCCATTCGTTCAGCCCCTGCCTCTTACACTTGAGGCGGGGGGAGGCCCAGAGCTCTTATGTCTCAGTAGCAGCAGCGCCAGAATGAGAACCAAGAACTCCTGCACCAGTCTGGGGAGCTTTCCATTATCCAATCCTGGCTGCTTTATACATTTCCAGAAAATTAAAAATCCATATGCTAGAACGTAATCATAATTTCAAAGATAGTCCTCCAGAGGCAAAGGAGGTGGAGAACTGATGAGGAAAAAAGACAGTATTGCAATGGCAGTAAATCCCATGGGGGGAACCCTTACAGATAAATCAGACTTAGTGGATACAAAATACTCTTCTTAGAATCATACCACGACCTGTGTTGGTAACAAGTAGGGATGAGCTTATCCTTCATTTTCCGCTTAAAGTCTAGTAAAGAAGTCTGGGGTCCATGTGTTTATAGAACCTATGTTCTTTAGACCACTCAGCCTCCAAAGATTTCCAGCAGAATTCAGGGTTATGCATTATGATGCATTTCAGTAATAAAGAACACTTGTCCCTCAAAACGGTTGTGCTATAATCATATACCAACCTAACTGGATAGACTCATTTGGCTGTCATTTTAGGTAAAAGAAATATTCTTTTTCTGTCACTTTAGAATATTCTGGCTTAGGTCATTTGTGCATGGCTGAGTCATGACTCCCAGCATGTAAAATACTCATTGAGAATTTGTTTTCTGAAAGTACATTTCCTCTTTAACCATCATGGTATAGTTCCACACACTGTTAGGCTAGGCTGATGCTAATGACTAGCACCCTAGTAATCCAACAGAAGTAATGACTGCTTCCCAAAAGCTTCTGGAAATACTTGCAGAGCCAGTGGGACAGTGACAACAATGCTAGATTTAGGAGAAAACAAGTCTGGGCAATTAGTCTCAGCTCAAGTAATTAGTTGTGTTCACTTAGCCCTTTGATCATTTGTTTTCTCATCTACAAATGGAGTTAGATTAGACGATCCCTAAGGCCTCCTTTATTTCTACAATGTTATACTAAGAAACTAATTCTAGGGAAGAGAGAAATGGGAAGGTGGGAGAGTATGCCTTATCTAAGACAACCTAAAATGTATAAAACGCTATGGGTACTCAGAGGAAGGAACACCTTCTGTCAGGACTCTAACTTCTCAAAGACAAGTACTGAATATAAGTCATCTCTCTGACACTACTAGCTAACGCAGTTCTTAGTCCATGGTAGCTCCTTACTAATTATATATCAGATGAATAAATAAATCCAAGTCTTGTAGGATGGAAAAGTGGAATGGCATTCCAGATAGACGTAACACTATATGTAAAGGCTTTACAGATATGAAAGGTTATGGTATGTTCAAGAAAAGACGTGTACTTAGATCATGAGGACTGTGGTATAATAATGGTCAGAAGTTGGCTTCCATTCAAGAAGGGCCCTAGCACTGGCAACCAAGAACACCTTACGTCTAGGCAGAATGGGGACAACATCCTCCCTTTTGGATACTAGGCAGTAGCATGCAAAGAAAAAATATACAAACACATAAAGAATACATCAACAGAGCCAAAATATTCCAAATAAAGTGGAGTTGCTAGAAGGAGCATAGCAAGGATTAAATTAACAAGGAGAAGGGAATAGGGTTATCATGCTTCCTGGGCAGGATTCTCTACCTCTCCTGTCACATTCTCACCCCCAAGCCCTGGGTGATAGTCATGGTGAGCAGAGGAGTCCTTTGGCTCCTTGACACTGAGCTGCTGCACCCCCCCCCATCTTATTCTTGCTTCCCCATATTCCAGCAGGTGTGAGGGCAGGTGTCTAACACAGTTCCCTTGTTTGGGAAATGACACAAGGTCATCCTCTAGAAACAATGTTTTGAGGTAAAGCTGGTTATAGTTATAAGAAAACAGGCCTTAACCATAAGTGCTTCCTAACTAGTCTCCTCTGATGAATCTTCTTTAATAACGAAACGTGAGGAGAGATTCTAAAAGCCAATTAACATCTGAGAATAATTCAGACTTAGAGAACACAGTTGTAACTAATTCTACAAGGAAGTAAATGAGTGGGCCCCAAGAACAAATCTATAATTACAATACTAGTCACCATATACAGTACAACAAACTTTAAAATTAAATGTAAAATGTAAACAACACTAAATTTATTAGTATAGTAATTAACAGAAATCATTAGTTGATCATTAAGTAATCTCCCTGGTTACTACCCTTATCTCTGGTGGTCTGCAACTTTATGGAAATATCTTGAGGTGCAAAACTCACTTATATAGTGTCAGCTTTGAGGGGAGAAATTATTTTAAAATCTTAAAATAACATTTTTTTCTCCAGTTGCTATGTTCTTTTGTATAAAAAAAACTAATAGATTATGTTAATATAATCTTTTGGAGCGACTTCCCAGTCATTTATAGAGAAAAGTTGGCCATTACTAAAAGGGGAAGCATTTGTAGTTATGCTGTTTTTCCTCATCCAAATGTTATGTGTTTCATTTAGGAATGAAATGGGACATTCCTGCATTTTATGCTTTTAGATATTGTTTCAAAAAGAAAATATACTACTGTGATGTCACCAGCCTACAAGTTAGAATGTCTTCCAAGAGTCCCTTTAGTAGATCAGGAATATCTTCTCATAGAAGTATCATTTTAGTTGTGTTGGTTATTTTTTCAGGTAAGTCCACAGAATGATCTATTAAATACCTTACATAAAAATATTAAGATCTACTCTAAGCTTGTTCACATTAAGGCACTATCTGCATGGAATATGAGGTCTGAGTTATAATTACATATGCTTAAAAGACATGGGCTGGGGCCCGATCCTCAACATCTACTTAAGAAAAGGTGTATAACCAGGTCAGTCATTCTCTAATTTCTATAAATTGGAGCACAAAAGTTCCTTGTACATGTGAGACGATCCTCCCAACTTCTAACTGTAAGAATAAGTCATTAGGAAATCCAGAGCATGGATTATATTTGCATATTTAATTTGATCACTATCATGTAGCAATTTCCAGTACAAATTAAGGATGAAAATTATTGTTTTTCCTTACTCCTGTTCTTAAGACTATTAAAATAAATACATAATTTGGGATATATAGCTTTTGGTACATGGATGGAAAATTTCCTTTTCTGGTTGTTGAAATTTTGCTGTACTGTCAAATCAAGAGCAATATAAATCGAATAAATAAATGTACACAAAAATCTACAACTGTATTATAGGACTAACTTAACATAGCTACTATATAAAGAAATGCCTTTGTTCTATTGCATCCTCTTTTTGTTAAGTAAAATTAAAATTACTCAAGTATTGTGATGTGTGTTTTAAAGGCATAAGCCATTGTTTCCATGTTACTTATAACAGAAACTCTATAATAAAGCTTTAGGAGTATTATGCATTTCGTTGAAAACATACACTGAAGTAATAAGCTAAAAAGATAGGGGCTCATAACCAACATTTTACTTTTCAAGCCATGGAAGTCCTGGCATATCCAAAATTTTACGATGATAAATCCAAACACTTCACCTCATTTCATTTTTTTTTTTACAAAAACACAGCTGTAACATGTTCCACTGACATGACAATAAAGTCAAAGTCGTAAGAAAATAGACTTTGTTATTGTTCTTTAAGGATTAGCCTGTATATGCACCTCTCGGCCAAATAAACACTTCATTATAAACATTAGGTCGGTTACTGTACCATCCTGTGGAAACAGGATAAATAGGGACCGCCACCATCTCTGTTGACAATACATTGGTCTCACATTAATTTGATTGAAGGTGGCTTGCCAACACATCTCACTTTCCCCATTTGAGAGCACTCAGATAAGAAAACACAGTGATGTTTAGCAGATAGGCCTGGTGACACAATAGAGCGCAACTCATTGAAGAAGTGTAATTATAGTGATTACTTCAGAAAAGAGAGCAGATACACTGATGGGAAGAAGTAAACATTGCCACAATTACAGGAGCACGGGCTCCCTTTTGGTACGGATATAGGCATCCCAGACAAGAACAACCAGCAGTAAGAACACAGAAAGCTTTGCAACTTAACAACATAAAAGCACGTAAGGTTACAAAATGGCATAAGCCAATTTGCCAAAGTGCTGGAACAAAGGGCCCTGTCTGTTTTGGGTAAATTCAATATATCAAATAGATGAGCCAAACAGAGAAGGCTTCCTCCTACAATTAAAACTAAGTACAAACGTCAGGAAAGTTTGCACCCCCCCCCAGGAATGTAATCTGCAGATGCTTTTTAAAGCTGTTATTTTGACGGCTGTGAAAAAGAAACAATGTGGGTGTCTAGTTCTCCCAGGTAACAGTCCCATGAGACCAGCTGTAGAGACAGGGAGGCTTCATTCTGTGCCATTCACTGGGTATATACAGAATCTACCGGCATCAAAGTACCCAAGAATCATATCATAATCTCACGAAAATAGGGAAAAACTTCACTTCTCCCCAGTCCACTGGATTAGAGATTCAAGAAGAAAAACAGAGCTTGCAAAAGGGCCCAGAGCTCAGCTAGCATAACCTTGCCTGCCATTTCTGAAGAAACAGAGACTTCCAGAGGTTTGCAGCCTGGCCTCAGATTGCACAGCAAATTATTGAAAACAGGACTAGAACCTAAGTCTCCCAACCAGCTCTGTGTTTTCCACCACATTCAAACCATTTTTCAGTAACGAGTCTTACAAAATAAGAACTGTTTAAATACATTTGCACTGTAAAAATTACAAAATACTTCGAAAGCATTTGAGTCATCTTATTTGATTGTCACCAGATCTCTGTGAGGTCCCTAGAGATATTTTTATGTCAGATATGTATGGACCTATATATGGATACATATAAAAAGAGACAGAGGGCGCCTGGGTGGCTCAGATGGTTAAGCGTCTGCCTTCAGCTCAGGTCATGATCCTGGAGTCCGGGGATCGAGTCCCGCGTCGGGCTCCCTGCTCCTTGGGAGCCTGCTTCTCCCTCTGCCTCTCTCTCTCTCTCTCTCTGTCCTTCATGAATAAATAAATAAAAAATAAAAATCTTAAAAAAAAAGAGACAGAGTGGAAGCGAGACAGAGAGAAAGAATGTAGTAGCTCAAGAGACAGAGGGTAAGAGAGGGATAAATGAGTGAGTGAAAAAGCCAAAGAAACTGTCAGAGAGACACACACAGATACCCCCCCCCCCCCAGGCACTGGCACTGGCACGGGCAGGCAGAAAGGGAGAGACAGTGGGGGCTTAAAGTATTTGCCGAAGGACCAAGAGCGGCACCTTAAGCTCGGTATTGAAATCCAAATCCCCGTGCTCCTTCTACAAACATTAATGAAGGCTCCGAACCATCAGATACAGAGATGAATTAGACTACAACTTCTTAATTTTATTTTTCGTTGTATTTCTTTAATTTTGTCCCCCACCCCCCCAACTCCGAATAGGATGATTAGAATGGAATGGGTATAATATTTTTAATAGAATCAAAGCAGTGGTGATTGTCTACATGGTTGAAAAAGTAACTTTTCTTTGTAAACAGCTAAGTCCTGCCTTGGGAAATAACATACCAAGAGAAACTTACCTTTCTGCTCTCATTAGGGATTTAATGACTTTTACAACTGGGGTTCTTAACCTGGGATTCATAGATACATTTGATTGTAGCTGTAAACCCTTGATACTGCATGCAAAATTTAGAGCATATGGGCATTTTCTAGACAGAGGGTCCATCTGATTCTCAGAGGCCTCTCACTTAGAAACATTATAAATTTGTGGAAGGATTAATGACAATATGTACTTTTTTTTTGTACATCAAAATTTAACTATCAGAATGAACTGGACAAAATAACTCATTTCAGAAAACCAGTGGTAATCTACAGTGCTCTCAAACCCTGTAAGTTTTTTTCTTTTTTTGAGTTTAACAGCAAACTATTTCTCCATTCTTTTTGCTCTAGCCACTTTTAACATGGACCTCTATGAAAAGGATGTGAGAAAGTGAATTTCATTTTAAAAGGACCATGGCCCAATTCATAACTAACCTTATTATGTTTGGGATGGTTTGGTAGTAACACCAAATTAGTAGGCTTTTTCTTTTTTTAATAAAGCAAATCCTATATAAAAATATACTGTATTTATTTTACTCATGGGCTGTGCTATTCATCAACATTGGAACAAACTTTTTTTTTTTAAAGATTTATTTATTTTAGAGAGAAAGAGAGTGCAGGGGGATGGATTAGGGGAGAGGGAAAGAGAGACTCTCAAGCAGACTCCCCACTGAGCCTGGAGCCCAATGCAGGGCTCGATCTCACAATCCTGAGATCATGACCTGAGCCGAAATCAAGAGTCAGACGCTTAAGCAACTGAGCCACCAGGTGCCCCTGGAACAAACTTTTTGAAGCTAGACCAAAGGCTATCATCTCATATGTCAATACCTGTAAAGTTGCCAGCACTGTTTTCTTCCAAATTAAAGCAGAATTGTAAAAAGGACTCATCTGTAATGCTAAGTAAGGTACAACACTATCAGGGTCATGGGGATAAGCCAGGGACAAAGAATTAGAAGACGAATACTGGTAGCTGGTTTCCAAAATGGCCTCCAATCAACCACACTTCCCACCTTTCTTCAGTCACCTCCAACAGTGAATTGTCAGATCCTGGCTCCCTTTCCACAACAAAATACCACAGAAGCAGCATTGGGCCAGTTGTAGATGTAAGCTTTTACACTTTGGGGGGCCCAATCTTTAATGTAAGAAGTAGCCATTCTCGTGAAGAGGCCACATGGAGAGGCCACAGTGAGAGGATGAGGCTCTCAGACTAATGTAGAGAGAAGCCCAGCTGGTCAGTGTCTCAGCTGCACGTGAGTTTCCCACAGTCCCACCAAGGTACCAGACATCTGAGTGACCATACCGAACATTCCAACACATGTCATCATGATGGCAGCCTCAGCCAATATCACCTTCTGACGGTGAAGAACTGCTTATCTGTGCCAGTCAACTCCCATGATCAGGAGAAATAACAAATTGTTATTGTTTTAAACCAAGTTTTGAGGTGATTTGTGAAGCAGCAATCACCAAAACTAAGGTAACACGGCATAAATACTGAGTTTACAAGAGGAAATTTAGAAGATGATAAAGTATAAGTAACTGAAGTTTATCTCTGTTGAGCATGAAAGAAAAAACATTTATTAAGTACTAACTAGGGACACCTGGGTGGCTCAGTCCTTAAGCGTCTGCCTTCGGCTCAGGTCATGATCCCAGGGTCCTGGGATCGAGTCCCACATCGGGCTCCTTGCTCAGTGAGGAGCCTGCTTCTCCCTCTCCCTCTGCTGCTCCCCCTGCTTGTGCTCTCTCTCTGACAAATAAATAAAAATCTTTAAAGAAAAAAAAAAGTACTAACTAAACTGCCCACCACTTATCTCATTAAACCTCATTACTACAGTGACAAAGAGAGTATAACATTACTGAGTAACATTATTCCAAGGTCGCATAGCTAGAAAGTGAAAGTGCCAGAAATTGAACACAGATTTTATTTCACAGCCTCGATGATCGACTCATTCTATTACAGTGGGCAGGTTGAGGAGAGGGAAGAGGGAAAAGAAGGGAGGAAGACTGACACACAGAGAGAGAGGCATGGCATTTACTTACCGGTGACAGAAACCCTTCTTATGCATAATCCACCCTTTCAAAAATAGGAAGATGGTCCATTAATTTAACCTTGGTTACCAACAGATTGTCATAATTACCGATACCTATATTGCAGCTGCAATGTATTGTAATATAATAGGCACTTGGGGACACAAAGATTTACTTGATTCTGTATTAAAATGATCCCAAATGATGTACGTACATCAGTTATATACATGTTCCTCTTTCTGATTTTTATATATTTTGCTTCCCTCTTGCTGTGAGGCTGTCTCTTGTCTCTAGGAGGCATGGAAAACTTGACAACCAAGTTACATGATCTTTGTGAAGAAAGAACATAGCTTCAAAGTGAGAGTTTGCAGGACTTTCCAAGGAATGAAGTGCATGTGCCTCCTCACATAAAGCTCAGTGTCTGGGATAGCTGGATAAGTAAATTCTAGATGAAGAAGTCTTTAGTTAGGTACTGACTTCCTTGCAACATTGTGACAGGAACTAAAGGCAGAGTTTCTGTTCTGAAGAGCTCTCTGCCCGCCCCGTGGACAGGCTGGTAGTTTTCAAATTGGGCTCAGTGGGAACGAGGGGTCTGCACCAATCCAACAAAAGATGTTTTACAGATACTGCAATTAAGTATTTTCTGACAAGTACTAAAGACTGAAAAGTATCCTTTCATTGCTTTCATCCATTTTATAGTTTGGGTTCTGAGTCTGACTTGGTTTGAAAACAAAAAAATTCTACTATGGGAACACTTGAGAAAATCAGTGCTTTGGGAGATGCACTGTGCAACGAAGAGGATGGGTGATGGAGCCATGGGGTTGCCCGGCTCAGGGACCTTCAATATTGGCCGATTTTTGTTTTCTATATGCAATAAAAAATGTAATGCTTTTAAAAAATGAGAGCTAACCTTTACCCGAGAAAGGTTACATTGCTGATACTCTGCTGGTGGCCACTGTCTAACTCAAACACCTATAATACTGGCATTGCCTAGGAACTCAGTTTCGTCTATTTGGGAGGCAAAAGACTTTTTTTTTTTTTAAGATTTTATTTATTTATTTGAGAGAGAGAGAATGAGAGACAGCACAAGAGGGAAGAGGGTCAGAGGGAGAAGCGGACTCCCCGCTGAGCAGGGAGCCCGATATGGGACTCGATCCCGGGACTCCAGGATCATGACCTGAGCCGAAAGCAGTCGCTTAACCAACTGAGCCACCCAGGCGCCCGACAAAAGACCTTTGATAGCAAGTCATTAGAGTGTTGGCAAACGTATTTCTGCTGTACAACACCAGGCCATGTTGTCGTTAGTGGGAAAATAAATATTCAGTCAGCGAGGGCTGCCCAAGAAGTTTCTAAAATGCCAATTGTAAAGGACTTAATTCAAGCAAAACTTATACCTAGTAATAATTGCTTCTTTCAAAGTGAACTCAGGGTACTCACTGATCAAAATGTATACAGCTATCCTTTAAGGACATCCACAATTACTGTTGTCATGCCTCTAGTTAGGCAGTTCAAATTGCTGAAAACTTTGGTAATGACTACTTGGCTGTATTTGAATGAAGGTCATTTGCCCCTCCATTCACAGCTCATACAGTGCCTTTTGTACACATATCTCGGGGTCCTTTACAAAGAACACTAATCAAGACACAAAATAACATTGTGGCAAATAATCTTGTCACAAATTCCATTACACAGTAAAAGCTAAATAAAAAATAACAGCTTTTCTGCCTATATTTAAAAATTTATATCACTTAGTGTCAAGCAATTCAGAGAAGAGAATTCTACAAAGAAGAGGAAAGTGACAGGAGGAGATCCATTAACTCACACACACACACACACACACACGCACGCACGCACGCACATTCACACACACTTCCACCAAATAAAAGTGTTAAGAATAAACCTGCAAAATTAGCAATTAGGGATAGGATTTTCTACATTGTTAACATTTTTTTTTACCAAAAAATTAGATAAATTGATAAGCTGACTACTCTGAAATTACTCTGGGCAAATATATTCTCTGAAATTTGACAATAACATACTATCTCAATTTCAATGTTTACACAGTTAAAATTCCTGTTGAACCTAGCTAGCTTATGGCCTGCTAAACAAGTTTAGGTGCTTTTGCTTGTTTAAGAAGAAAAGTATGAATTATTCCCATCCCCATCTCTTGGGCCTGACAAACACCCTTTGAAATTCCATAACCGTCTAATCCATAATTTCTCAAAAATGTCTGTATTTGCTGAGTAATTTTCAGTGGTTCTCAAACTCAATTCTAATTATCATTCCTATTTTATAGGTTAAGAAAACTAGAAGTTGCAGGAAATGAGTGACATTAGCAAAATAGCGCATGTAGGAATTGGCCAATTACTATAGCACAAAGAACACTAATTGATTTTGCCTGAGACAAATATTTTGATCAATTCTTTTTCCTTCTCACGAAGGCCCACTCCATTTAGTCTCTCACATATAATTCATAGGTATTAATTTGAAGGGAGCACTTAAAAAACATTACCTAGCTCATCATACCTTAATAAATATTAGATAATTACATATATAAATGACCTCGAAGAACTCACAAAGACCTAAATTCATTCACACTGCCTGTCTTCCTACATGCCCTCTCAAACATACCCACACCCACTTTGCTTTAATAAATATGTGTGTCCTGTGCCATCATGCTTTCTTTTGAAAACATTGAGGTGGTGAGCGCTAACAGAAAAAGATAGATTTTCATGTTTACTCACTCCCATTCTTTTATTCAGTTAGCATTTAAAGTTTGTCTAATGCACACAGTCTAGCATCATAGTAATTAAGAGGCAAAGTCTGGAGGCAGATGTCCAGAGTTTGGATTTTAATCATATGACATCTGGCAATTTAATTCACCAGTGTGGGCCTCAGTTTTCTCATCTGTAAAGTGGCACCCACCTCATAGGATTGATGTGAAGATTAAATGAGCTAATCCATGTAATGTGCTGAGAACGACTTGTACATAATACGCACTTGATAAATGTTAACTATTTATGTCACATTCCAGGCCCTGTGCTAGACACTGGAGATGCAGTGGTAAATAAAAATAGGCACGGTCCATAGCCTTGATAAATATTCAGTCTAGTTTTTGAGCTTTATGCACTATTTCCTCTTATTAAGATATATTATAAGGTTGTTATATGACAACAAAAAGACTTTATCAATGAGGGAAAACTGAAAAAAAAAATCGAAGTTTTATCTATTACTCCTTCTAGTATAGATAAAATTGTGTGGCAATAACATTATCAATTTTTCCAGGACAAAATTATGTTTTCAGCATATTTTGTGATTTATTGATTACCTTAAAACATCAGTATTAATATTTTAAAATATCATTGCTAATGTTTTATATCAGAAAGTTACCTATTTTAAGTTTGCGATTTTAAAATATTTATGTAACCTTAGTTTATTCAGAGCAATACATTCCCCTTACCAATGAATCTCGGTCCATAAGATGGAAGACAGTGCAAAATGAAAAATGGATTTTATGCAAAAGAAATGTACTTTTCAGGAGGTTTTTCTTTTTCTTTTTTTTTTTTTTTTACTATTTATTTTAGGAACGTTTTTATGGATACTTTTCTTTTTTCTTTTTCTTTTGTTCTGAAAATCACAGAAAGGCAACAGGATATTCTGAAGGTCTATGTCCGATGTTGCCTAAACGATCTATGGTGTGGACTTAAGTTTGCATAGATGTCTCACTAATCTGGAGCCAAGAGCTAATATGAATATAAAAAGAATCTGAAAGCTACAGTGTCCACAGGTCTCATTTTGAGTAGGTAAGAGTCTTGACCTATGAATAATCTTGAGGATTGGAAAAAGGAGCTTTCCCATTTAATTTCATTAACTGTTGATCTTATTCCCACCTCCTATCACTGATTTCGTTCCATTTCCAGAACTATCATAGAGATCACATTACTGAATCCTGGAGACAGGATGTTGCACATCTAATATATTGTATAATCATTGGTGTTTGAATGGAGAGTGTATCGGGATGATCAAAAGTGCCTGTAAAATTGTAATTATTTATAGCCAAGGGCCTCATGTTATTTGGCTTTAATTTTGGCACAGTACTTAGCACCAATCGGGTTAAGAAAAGATACATTATTGACAAAGATGGTGACAATCTCCTGATTGTCTCACTCATCCTCAAGAGCACTAATGCTGGACTCTATGTAACTATTTGTTTAGGGCAGTTGGAACTTTGACCCACTTTCAATCTCAGTAATATGAACTGGGGTGTAACTCAATGCTGTATGTAACTTCCAAGCACCAAGCGCATGATCATAAAATGGATTAGGATTGCTTCATAAAGAGAAAATAAATACAAGGGAACAGACCTTCATTTGTTTGAGTCTCTATGATTTGTTATTTTTCATAAGCCCTTACACTTAATCATTTTACCTAAAAAAATATAAAGAAAAGAGAGAAGTGGGGGTATTTTATCAATTTCTAAAAATAGAAGAATCCAATCAGGAGACTGATAAATTTTGGAGGACACTGAAGCCTGAGATTAGAAGTTGGACCAGGGGTTTCTAATGTGAGCTTTACCAGCTCTGTTATCTTAAGACTTCATTCTAAAACATACTGTGTTAAAAATATATGTATGTATTTGCACACATACACACACACACAGTGCATATTCAAGAGACTTTTTGTTCTTCTCTAAGAACTGGTTTTCAACTAGAAAATATGGTATCTCAGACCATGACCCTTTACAAGCTGAAGTAGCCAACACTTGGCAAATCATGACCTGGATACAGTTGGCGGCCCAAATGGCTCCTACACATTTATTTAACAAACCTCATATGTATTAAGTACCAATCGTTGACAGATTCCAGAGATATAGGAATAAAATATATAGGACCTCATAGTCCAATGTCGGAAACAAGTTTACAATTATTAGATAATGTAGTACAAGGTGTAACAAAAATAGATGGCAATAGCTTTACATCTTGTGATATGTTGTCAGTTGAGTCTGAAAATACAGAATACACAGTTTGGAAACATCACACACACCATATTCCCTCCATGTTCCTAGCCTCCACCATCAAGTTCTGCCACTACCTTTTGTCACTAATCATATCGTCCTCACTGAAAAGGTAATCATATTATTCTGACTCATGACTGATAAATTCATTGTGATATATTGTATTGGCAAGTCTGATACATTCCAGACTCTTGAGGCTGATGCTATCTTTTTCCCACATAAAAGCTTTGTTTCTCACAGAGAAATATATGGTTTAAGCTCTAATGTTTATGTCTCCTATAATGATACATTTGTTGCAGTACTCTACACACACACACACACAGACACACACACACACACACACACACACACACACTGAGATCTACACTTGCGAAGGTTCCACTAATATCCTGGAGTACTTACAGAGTAAGTCACCTGAGCTAGGGAGGCTTTCACTGCTTCTTCAACACCTTTTATAATAACTCTTTCAACAATGTCAAATTAGATTGAGGTTAAGAAAGCTGTTTTGGATCAAATGACTCAGATTAGGAATAAGTAGTTTTCCTTCTGCAAATAATCAGATACATAAGTAGTGTTAGCAACAAAATATATCTCTCCAAGATTATTCACGTACAAAATAAATAAATCTGTAAGATTATTAATTAATTAATATTACCCACAGGTTGCTCTCACCCTTAGAGATATCCAGAGATGAAGTTTTTCTTGATGCTGACAAATGATCACCTTATACTGTTTACTGGAGATCAAGAGTTCTAAATATCCAGAAGCTTTAGGGCAAGCTCTGTGACATGCTACTCTAAGTCAGAACTAGATTAGAAATGAAACCTGGGTTATAATGAAGCAGTGAGAAAATTAGGAAGGTATCCCATAACACTTGAAAGGCTAAACTTATGCTTAGAATGAATCCAGTCCCCAGTTGTAGACAACCAAGTCCGGCCCCACCCTTAGAGGGGTTCATCAAGCCAAATTTCTGTTGTGTGCCAACCCTGAGATGATTAGATTGCTTCTACCTGCCCAGTAAGAAAAACTGGGACACCAGATCTGGCATGGCAGTTGGGTTAGAAACCTACTGAGGAGTCAGAAGCTAAGCTACCAAATGATTAAAATTGCTTCTCACGGGCATTATTTTCCAGTGTTTCATCAATAAGGAAGCAGGTGCCTCTGTACTATTTCACAGGGTGGGAATGCTTTCTGGAGTTAGATTGTCAAGAGCTGCTTTTTAAAATAGCAATACTCTTATCATAGTAAAACTTGCCTGCTGAGTCAAAAGGAAAGTTGGCCTCATCTGCCTCTAGAGCCCAGGAAGAATTTAAAATGTAAAGATGCCTGGCATGATTCCAGCTGTTGGCTACCACGGATACTTTTAAATATCTACTCTTTTATTGATCTGAAAGTATATGGATAAGCAGGTATACACTATAAATGGAAAACATAAAGAAGGCCATCTTTAAAAGTCCAGTCGACTAAAAGCAAACATTAAGAAATCTGTCCTTTTCTTCTGTCCACCCAAAGAATCTGGTTTCACTAGACCCCATGACAAGAGAAACACACGCGTGCGCGCGCGCACACACGCACACACACAAATGAGTGCCAAGGCATATCTCATTTCTTATAATGATGAAAGAAGAGAGAGTTCCAGAAAAGAAATAACATTTCCAATGAGGATATGAAATCTAATGCTATTTTGATATCAAGACTACCTTTCTCTAATCCCCACTGATTTTTATTCAGCTCAATTTGAAGCTATCGTAGAACTCTGTTTTAGGAATCCTCCTCACTCTCAGCAAATTAAATTAGGAGGGATGATACAGTGGTCTGTAATGATAAATGACTAGCCTGAAAACATAAACTTGATAAATCCCAATGGAATCTTTTAGCACGCAATGCATAGAATGTGTCAGAAGAGGCATATGCTTGTGTGATGTTGGGGTATGTTAAGGATCTGAGCGTCAGACAGATGGGTCTACGTGTGTGTGCGCCTGTGCGTGTGTTTAGGTGGGGTTCTCCCAAAGTTATCTGAGTAAAAGTGAAAATTCAAGAATTTTCTAAGAATTATATAATAGTTACATAAGACAAAGCAGAAGCCTAGTGCAATTAAGAGAAGCCTATATGTAAACAGCAACGAGTTCTTTCACTTGACCAGACTATGGGGATAAGAGGAAGGTGGAGTTCCCTATGAGACGTTTTTAGTAGGTCATGCCAGATAGTGTGGAAAATAAGGAGAATTCTTTACACTTCAGGAAAAAAAAGATTTCACAAATACATAATAGAATATATGGTACACAGTGTACTCAACCTAATGTTCCAAAAACTGTAGGTATGTATAATAATTCTGTGATTTGGAAGCTAAAGAATGAAGTGAAAACTGCAGTTAGAGCTCACTTTCCCAGGTTTAATATAAAACTTACAACCTGGGAGGAACAACACTATTTGCCCATTCCAGGTGTTCCCTGAGAGGCAACGAACTGTAGGAGGTACTAAAGAAAACAGGGAAGGACTAGAAAAACCACCACCATCAAAACCTTAAAAAAAAAAAAAAAAAAAAAAAATTCCTAGTATTCTCTTTCTTGGGAGGGATAATTTGTCCTTTGGAAAACGGATATTAGAGTAGTCTTAAGAACCCATTGCTCATGGTCCATAAGTTATTCCTTACAAAGTAGAACTCTCTAGGCATCGCACAGGGGCATTTGGGGGATGTCTGCCTCCTTATAGGGGGACTGAGTGATAGGACCTAGGCTGTGGAAAATCCCAAGGGTCCGGCCTCCAGGGCACCTGGGCACACTGATGGTCCCTTCCTGGAAACATCTCCCCTTTCTCTCTCACTGGTTCTGACATGTCATCGGTGAGAAGAGAGTGAAGCAACTCTTACTTAGGTGATTAGTTCTTTCATGCCTAAATTTCATTATTCTGTGAGTGTTCTTGCATGTTCATCCAACAAATGGTTTCACAGCCAGGAAGGAGTCAAAGCAGCCACACCACCTATACCCACCAATGAATCCTCCCCTGTACCTGACCAAGTTCATAAGTTTCTTCTTTTCTCTACTACATATCCACACATTCTATGGTAATTATGCAAAAAAGGAGTCTGCAGAAGGAATGATAAGTTCAATGGATTTATTAAAAAACCCACATTAGCCTTTTGGAAACAATTTGAGATACAAGATGATAAAAATCAGAACAGAACAAACTAAGCAGAAATATTTTGGGAAAGACCCCCTCTTCTATTGTCATAGCTACCATTTCTTCAACAATTTGAGTTGAACTAATCTAATTAACCACAATTGCCAACCTAAATTTCTAGGAAATTCTGTCCTTGGGAACCCAAAGCATTCTCTAAATGCATTACCAATGTATTTTTACGTGTGACATTAAACTAGATGCTCTTCTGAATTGGAAGATGTGATCCAGAAGGTCTTGGGCAAATAGAGGCTTCAAGTAGCCTAAGAATGCAACTAGGTTTTCTCCAGATGTTGAATGAAACCTTATATTTAATCTAATGAATACTCATGTCTTGAGTTATTCCCAGAATGACATTTAAGTGGTCTGCAATATTTTGGTCAGTTTATGAGAAGGTAGATATCAACTGGTTTCTGAGAGAGCAAAAAGAATAGGCTGACTTTTTAAAAGCATATCTTACAATGGTAGTTTGTTTTCATTTGTTGGGTAGCAAAAATCCCCTAAATTAGCAGAGATTGTCAGTGAAACACCCAGTATGCCTGACAACTGTGCATAGTACGAAAACCCAATGTCAGTCATGTTATCAAAACCCCAAGATAAAAAATAAGCTTCAGAACTCATAAATTCAATTGTTGATGTACTAATGAACAAGAAAATTACCAATAAAGGGGGCACTATATTGTAATATTCAGTAATATTGGAGGATTAAGCGCAAAGTAACTTACCACGATCTTGATCTTATTGTATAACAGAGTCAACTCCCTCTTTAGAGATTTATCAGTTTTCTCCAGGCCTCTGCGTAGCCTAAATGGTTCTGTAGTGCTATATTATTCCAAACTTTCCTAATAGTATTCAATGCAGTGTAATGTAATTTAGGCGTGAAAGAATTGATGTACCTAGTAAGAGTTGCTTCACTCTCTTCTCACTGATGGTATCTGATCTAATAGGTGGAGAAATGTGCTGAATTGTCACAGCATACATTTCAATGAGAAAAATCACTACAGCATAGAAATATTTATGGAAGTGCTGACAACATATCAATTAATAATGCTGCAAGATACAAAGAATATTCTCTCCTTTACAAGTTGAGAAAGAGCCAAGTCAAGTCAAGACTTAATTTCATGCAGCCTCTCATATTGCAACACAGCAAGTAATTTCACCTCTGATGGACTCGGCAGACCTGACTGAGATTTTGCTAATAGCCGGAGTGAAAATGAGCAACGAGATAAACCATGTCCTGTGTGCTCCTGTCTACGTAAACCAGAAAAGTAGTGGAGGATAGTAGTGGATACAAAGCATCTTTAACTTAGGAAGAAAACCTACGAACCTGGAGAAGTAGGTACCTCTGAGGCGGGATACCACAGAGCCGGCAGGGGAGCAGACCTATTTTCACTGTCTACTTCTCTGTCCGTCGTCTTCTTCTTCAGCCGTGCATGTCTATTAACTACTTAAAAAATACGCTTTTTTAAGGAGTGGCTGGAGAACAGATGAAGAATAGGTACATCATGGAAGAATAAACTAGCAGGCTATTGAAGAACTGTTGTGATTTCAAATGTCAGTAAAAAAGACAGTTTATTCTGTGGCCTACAGACAAAGTGATTTATGCGCTATAACAGAGATGGTATGTATAATGACTAAACATGACTTGATAAAACCCCAGTACTGCCATTTCTTAACCGTCTGTCCTTGTTGGACAATTAGCATCCGGGTCCTCATCTGTAAATGGGTGTGATCACACACATGTGCACGTGCCTCTGCATGCAGTGGGGGAGAGGCAGAGCGTGGTCAGGACTGACTACGTGGCGGGGCGGTGGGGGTTTTACTAAGGAGTGGATATCCCCTACTCTATAGTAAGGGAACTTAGACTCTGGTAGCCAGATTTTGAAAATGGTCAGTTTTCTCCCCATTTTAAAAAGTAAACAAGGGCACTGAGATTTGACAATCTCTCTGCCGCAATATTTCCTTCCTGTACAGTCGCTCTTTCAGCTGGGTTCCAAAGCTGCTCCGTCGATGATACTCTTCTTCAGTTGTAGAAATGCTGAATGCTCTCACATGTTTCCATGGGAAAGTTATCCGGAATGTTCACTGTTTATTAAACTTTAATATATACATTTTCTGGTTCACTTAAACTTTTACCAACATGAAACCTCAGCAAGCTGGCCATCAGCCCTGCCCCCCACCCACATTTATTAATCTTAGGTCTCCTTCCAAAACCAGCTAAGTTTTGACCCATTTTATCTATACAAGCAGCCTGTAGTAAAACCTCCATCCTCTTCCTGTTTTCCGGTGCTTAAGCCAGCTCTAAATCCATCTGGAGGCCAAAGAGATTCCACCCGAGTTCATGAAAGAGAGCTGTTCCAGCAAAGCCTCACCCAGTCTTTAATCTTAGGAAAGTGTACCTGTTACCCCAGGTTTAAAAATTAAGCTGGGGATGCCTGGGTGGCTCAGTCAGTTAAGTGTCTGCCTTCGGCTCGGGTCATGATCCCAGGGTCCTGGGATCGAGTCCCGCATCGGGCTCCCTGCTCGCCGGGAAGCCTGCTTCTCCCTCTGCCTGCAGCTCCCCCTACTTCTACTCTCGCTCACTCTCTCTTGCCCATGCTCTCTCTCTCTCTCTAGCAAATGAATAAATAAAATCTTAAAAAAAATTAAGCTGTACGAGTCACACTGTATCCACCAAGATGAAACAGGCAACAGATTGCTTTCGGGATGAGTTTGCTCTTTCGCAGTTAGCTCCGCAAACCGTGTCGCAAGCTCTACAGTTGCGTCTCTCCGGCAGCAAGGCCGGCCGGCCGGCCGGGGTTTGCAGGAAGGTACCCCTGGAAGGCAACTGAAAACTCCCCCGTCCAAGCTGACTGCCTCCTGTGTGCAGTGCTTGCACCAACAGACTGGCAAAATGAACTGTAGTTTTGTAGAGTAATTCAGAAGATAATTGATTATTTGCCAATAGTCTGTTTTTGAGTTGCCACTTATTATTATTTTTTTCATCCACTCCAGGGACACACTTTCAATTTCACAGTCTTTTGCACATTGTGGACAGTGGGGTTTAATTTCTTAAAGGAAAGCACACATTCTGTTTCTATTACCGTTAGACTTGTGGCTCTCCAAAGAGCGGGCAGGGGAACCTGATATCCACGGGGGAAATGTCTAGCTTCACATCTGCAGACTCATGCCAGCCTAGTGTTGGGGCTTCCGAGCTGGGCAGGGGATTAAGCAAGAGCCTCTCTTCACCTAAGAAAAGACACTTTTGTATCTCACAGTCTTAGGTGTTCTGTCTGAGGGGTGGTAAACATTCCTGAGGATACCGTTCTGTAATTGTTTATGGATTTCTTCCCTTTATTTTACTGTTAAAATAAGAGTTTCTAGCAGAGTTAAGGAAAAATTCTTGTCAGGAAACCGTTGTTTTCCTCCTGCAGACTAACATTCCTGCAGGCAATGCAGCAAATTAACCAATATAAATGTTTCCTTCAAAACACAGAAATCTTTTATCTATTTAGGAACAGATCACACAATATAACATGCTGCACTATTTCTATTAAGCCCAAAGATGACAAAAAATTGAAAAGAATAAATCCATTATAAAGAATTCATATCTGCTGCTTTGTGAGCAATCCATAATACATCGTATTGTGCAAACTATAGGAGATGATGACCTAACAATACAGAATGTAGAGAGGGCTTTTGACAACAGAAAAGCATAAGAGAGAGTATCATTTAATGGAGAGAGGGGAAAAAAAATGATCCTGGATTCTTTTTCCTCCTTTATTTGTTGTATCACTTTGTAAAACCTCTCTATGCCTTGCTCTCTTCATCAGAAAAATGAGACCTATGGTTTTATTTTTATAAAGTGCTTTAAGATTTAGGAGCACCCAGAATGCATTATAGGATGAAAGTCACCATGGTACATGTCACATGACTGCAGCAGAAAAGGATCTAGGGACCAAAAGCAAAACATGAATCAGCAATGAACACTCATTTTGTTTGTTTAAAACCCCAGGATGTGCAAATATAAGTCAGAACTGAGGTTGACCCTCTCTCTTCCTTTACAATCACACATTACTCTATCTGGGTCTGGTTTTAGTAGAAAGTCTAGTAGAAAGAATATGAACGCAGGAAGGGGTAAAGGGCAGGGTCTCTCGGAAGCAAACCCCAAGTTACTAGAGGTGTCGCCAAGGGCTACACGAACTCAAGCTGAAGCCCTTCAAGGGCCAGAGGTGGACACTGATGCACTTCCCTCTGCTCCCATCCTCAGCTTATTCCTGTTCCCAAAAAGGACGAATCAACAAAAAAGGAGCTGTATCTTCCAAAGGTCCAAAGTTACATGGGTTTTTAGGACCACAGGAGAGTCGGAACTGGGGATAATGTGCATCATTACATTGAGAAGTAGGTCAAGATGGTGTACTAGAAATCAGGTGTTCTAGGTTCCGATGCTTAGCTCAACATAGACTCACTGCAACAAACCAAACTCTGCGCACCTCTGTTTTCTCAACAGACATCAAGGGTGAGAAAGGTGGGGCCTTGGTTTAAAATGCTCTTCTTCTAAGACCTAGTATTCTGTTACTCTGTGAGTGCATGGATAATGACTGAAGAACTGGAATCTATGTTCTAGTAGGAAAGGCTGAAAGTCAGAAGGTAACTTTCTCTTGGAAATAATATCCTGGCATCAGAATGACAGAAGTGAGGAAACAAAAGCAGAGAAATTGTGGGCAATCACACGCTTAGCTGGTGGCAAAATCAGGACATGACTTGGAGATTTGAACATGAAGTCTGATATTTTGTACCCTGCAGTGGATTTCCTGTAAATCCTCCAACTTGAGAAGTCTAAAACTACGCTCACTGAAAAAAGGGGAGTGGGGGGGAGCAAGCACAGTGACTCTCTCTGTCTGTGGATACATAGATAGATAGGTAGAGAGATATATAGTAGATATCTATGTCCATATGTCTAGATAGATTTATATAACATATAATCACTCAATATATATTGTATTTATCAAATGAATACTATTCCCACATAAACCTGTTCTCCTTTTTCACCCTCTGTTTTTGGTTAGTGTCACCCCGGAGGCCCAGGATCCAGAGATAGAAACCCTGGCCTCATCCTGTCTCCTCATTTCCACTGTGAACCACTTTGCATTCCACAGACTACCAAATACAGCAGACTTTACCTGGGACTTCTTTCTCCATTTCTGTATTCTTCTTTCCCAACATGTTTGCCTCATTCCAGCCTGCATCTGTTGCCTCACCTCTGCCCTCCTGGCCTCTAAATCCCTCTGCCATACTATAGCTTAAAAAAAAAAACAAAAACAAAAAACTTTCTAAAATTAAAATGTAAACATACTTCTTACTGGCTTAAAAACTGTCAAAATTCATTAGTTTACCCACAGGATGAAGTCTAACCTTCCTAATGGGAAAATCCAGGCCCTTGCTGCCCATGGGCTGCCTTTCGAGCTCGATTCCCTCCATTCTCCATGCACATTCCATGCTTCAGCAAAAACAAATGCTTACAGATATTCCCCAGGTTCTGTATACCACTGTGCCTTGGCATATGCTAGTATCTCAGCCTGGAAATCCCTATTCTTTTCCCACTGCTTATGTGAAATACCCCATTTCATCTTTTTTTTTTTTTAAGATTTATTTATTTACTTCAGAGAGACAGAGAGCATGAGCAGGAGGGGCAGAGGGAGAGGGAGATAAGAATCTCAAGCAGACTCCTTGCTAAGTGCAGAGCCCAATGTGGGGCTCGATCCAGGACCCTGAGGTCATAACCTGAGCTGAAACCAAGAGTCAGGTGCTTAACTGACTGAGCCACCCAGGCGCCCCCCACTTCATCTTTTAAAATCCAAACAAATCATATTGGGATTCCTCCAACTCCACACTTGCCCTTCCAAGTGCTTCTGTATTTTGGATACGCTTCCACTGTTTTGTTCTTTATGCCTGTACTGTAATTGGTTATTTGTATGGCTCACTCCCTCACTAAACTGAAACCAGTGAGGGCAAGCAAGCATCACCATATTCTTAGCACAGTACCTGGAACATGGTAGTGTTTATGACTATGCATGAATGAACAGACAAGCAAACATTCATTCACTCAACAACTGTTTCACTAAATGCCTCACAAAGGTCAGGGAAAGAGACAAAAACTCCACAAATAACATTTAAGAAAAGTCTCTGATGGAGATAAGAACTAATCAGATAATTAAACTGGTATGATAGAATAGAAAACAACTGGGTATCTACATTGGTTCTCATGGTCAGGAGAAACTTCTTCTAACTCTGAATGACAAGAACTGTCTCATATGTTTTGCCAAGAGAACAGCTATTGTCCTGCTGGATTAGCAGCCGCTCGAACTGAGGGAAAGAGCATAATCAAGGATAATTCAGAGGGTTTTGGTTTTAGCAAGCAAGCAAACAGTAAATCTATATACTCTGAGAGTGAATTATCAGGAGGAGTTCAAGGGTGGAGGGAAAGAACTATAAGCTACACATTTGGTCTCTTCGATTCGTAGATGCCTACTGGACCTCTAAGTCGAGGTGTCTAGGGGGCAGTTAGATACAGGGTACTGGTGTTTTAGGGTAGTGTGACCAGAGAGAAAGACTTGAGAACCATCTGCTCCCCCCAAAAGGGTATTTAAAGACACCATGGAGCTGGATGGAATCACCCAGGAAGTGTGTGTAGATTAAAAAGAAGGGCCAAGCCCTGGGAAACAATCTGACATTTAGAGTTCAAGTAGAAGAACTAGTAAAGGATAATGAGAAGGACTACTACTAAGCTAGGAAGAAAACTAGGAGGTCATGGTCAACAAGGAGAAGAGAGGGTATGGAGGCAGTGGTCCACTTTGTTGAACTTTGCTGAACGATCCAGTAAGACAAAATGTTTAGTTAGTAACATTTAAATACACTGGTTCCCTAGATAAACCCTCTCAGAAGAGACAGGGGAATGACGCCTAATTCAGGTGGAATCCCAGCTCTTCATAAGAAATCATGAAAAATTATCACACAGTAATAATAAAACCATTTTTCCCTCTATCCCTGGTTAAAGCAAAGCTTAAAATGGGTCAATTTTTTTTTTTTTTTTTTTAGATTTTATTTATTTATTTGACAGAGAGAGAGCACACAAGCAGGGGCAGCAGGAGAGGGAGAAGCAGGCTCCCCCCCTGAGCAGGGAGACCGATGATGTGGGGCTCGATCCCAGGACCTGAAATCATGCCCTGAGCCGAAGGCAGACGCTTAATAACTGATTGAGCCAGCCAAGTGCCCCTAAAATTGGTCAAACTTAGGTGAGATTTAGGATCAATTTCAGGAAGAATTTCTTAGCAGCATAGTTAACAGAAAAATAAAAAATAATTTAAAAAAGAACCTCTTATCACATATTTAAAGAAAAGGAAAGACACTCATCCAGTTGAGTATTACTCAGTTTAATGACTTTTTGTTTAGCTATATTTTCTAAACTGAAAAAATTAGTTGGTCAAAATCACTCAAAATATGACTGTCATTTTTCTCACATTTTAGGGTACATTCTCTTGTAAATCCATACCCAAATACAACTAAACATATACTTTAGCTTCTAGAAACCAAGAAATAGGGCAAGGTATTTGACTTCATATTATTGTATGAATGAATCTCTAATTATTATAACTTATTTATGGGTTAGAAAGAAAATCCCTTCTAAAATTTGTAGATTGACGATAAATTGAAATGAAACATTCTCCAATGAAACTGTCAGTCACAGCAAAGCTGAATAAGACAACTTCCTTTTACAAATTCTACATCTCAAGCTATTCTTGTGGCTTTCTTCCAAAGAGATGGCAAAGATTTCACGATTCAGAATCTGCTGAGCAAACTCCCAAAGAAACAAAACTGATGTACATTAAGGTATTAGCCTCTACTTCCCCAATGCCAAAAATGTTCTTTATTCTAATTGCAGAGGGCTTCTATGATTACACATGGTTATCCTTACAACAGAGACATGTGTGATTTAAGAAGTTAACTTAAATTCTCACTCATAACCTACTAGTGGTTACTGAAGTACTGATATTTCTACGGGGAGCAAAGGATGTTCTAACATTTTGTGCATTAATGGAATATCTAAGTAAAAGCAGGAATGACTATCACAAGACCTGTTGGTCTTTTGTTGTATAGAAAATATATACAGAAAGGTAATTCTGGTGGACAGAGAAGCTTGGCTTGAGCAAAACGAGAGTGATCTGCTTGGCTGCACCACAATAATTTTATAATTATCTTAAAATAAATGTGATCTCTTTTAAATTTTAGCTGCTACGAAGCATTATGTCAAATATTAAAATGATGCAGTGTTAATACCACAGCACACACCATGGCTGACAATACTGGGTTAGAATAATAGAGTAAGCCAGCTTTTTAAAATGGTCTTGAACGTTTAGAATCAAATAAAACAAAAGAAACCCTTAAAGACAACTACCTTAATTGCACAAAATAACCACCTAATTGGAGTTACTAGTAGATATATAGTGCAATGATAACACAATGTGTATTCATCTTTTATGAATGGAGCTTAATACCTTCCTCAAAATATACTAAGCACTTGAGATATATGCAAAATACAGTAAAACAAATTTGGCAAGGAGCAAAGACTTTTAGCCTTTATGACAAGAGCCTCCTCCGTAGTTCTGTTTATTTTTGGAAAATCTTTGTTAAGGAATGCTATTGATTTATTTTAGGAACACGGTTAGTTCATCAATAACACTTAACCAACTATAACATCAAGATCAGAGTGGAACTGGAACTACGCTATAACATGATGCTAATCCGCTTGGCACGACGTGGCCAACAGTATTTTACAAGAGATTGCACCAGTTTTTGACTGCCTGAAGATGCAGTGCGCCCATCCTCTGAGCTGAAGGTGTGGCACATAAACTCCATTAACCACCATCATCATCTTTCTACACCTTAGCAATTGGCAAATATTCCACGTATAGCACAGGTGGGGGAGGGTAGGTTTATGAACAGAAGACGGAAAAAAAAAAAAAAGCACAGACGAAAGGGACTGAACCTCCCTAGCGTACTGACCATTTCAGGAGGTTGAGGTGATCACGCATGTTGGAGGCTGCATGTATGAGACAGGGAGTGCTCTCAGATGGGTTACATGCCAGAGACAATGACAAACCAAACATGCAGGAAAGGAACTTACGGCCATGACAATACATCCTCAAGAAGCATTCAGTGGGAGTGGGATGCGTATTCTGAACTCAGAGCCCTATATGGTCATACCTCCTGACAAACTGCCCTACGGCTTACCTCATCATCTAAGAACAGACCGATAGATTTCATCATTGACATGATTACCTCTCACCTGTCTGTGATAAGGTCAACATATTGGCAACTGAAAGATAACTGCCAAAATTGGCCATGCAGTTTCAAAAACTAGACAAGCCCGAGCATTTTCAGGAAAGTAAACAAGAGTCAAAATTTCACTTCTCTAGGTTTTTTAGAACCGGGGAGGATTTTTACTATATTTTAAGCACCAGTCCATGTGGTTAAGTACTATATAACATCAAAGAATTACAGCTTCTGATTCACCTTAAAAAGCATGAGCTGCTCTCAAGCTACAAAATAGGTGTTACCATGACAAGGATATGAGACATGCATATAGTAACTCTGAAGTTTTCTTCATTCTTCTCTCGGATAAATTTAGTATAATTTCTTCGTAACTCTGAGTCACTGGCCAACTCATTACAATAATATAATCAATATATTATCGAGACAGAAATATCCTGGCAATATGGCAAGACTCTAGAAATGCCAGTTTCTAAATTAATGTCAAAGTATTACACATGTGACATAAATGGCTAACAAAGGGACGCCAAATCATCCCTGTTGCTGAGATAATTGTTTTACTTTGAAGTTCTTTAAGATGTATTGTGTTAGCTCCCAGGTCAGAGCTATCTCCCTCTCTTCTTTTTTTCTTCACTCTTCAATCATAATGTAGAATTAAAAAATTATTTGACAACGAGATAACTGAAGTTATTTCAGGGGTTCAATGTATCAAGTTTTTTTTTTTTTTAATTCTACTTGACTGGTTTTGTTAAAGAGGAGAATCCTTGATCTGCTTGCCAAGATTTATTATGAAAATTTTGCATATCTTATGGTACTGAGATAACCTTTAGAAAGCCAAGATACTAACGGATGAGCTTGGGGTACTTGTTTATAAAAAGAAGGACCCCTATATAGAATCTGTGAGACAGGCTTTAATGCCTTAGTTATATTTTCTTTCTTTTTTAAAAAAATTATTTTATCTTTTTTAAAAGATTTTTTTTTAAGTAATCTCTACACCTAACGTGAGGCTGAACTTACAAGCCCAAGATCAAAAGTCACACGCTCCACCAACTGAGCCAGCCAGGAGCCCCCCCCTTAATTATATTTTCAAGTATATATTCTATGTCTCCTTCAATTAGACTGTAAGCTTCTAAAGGGATTTAGGACAGTGTCTTACACACATTAGTGCTTCACAAATATTTGAAGATGATGACTGATTTATTGAAGAAGCTTCCTTACATGACCTCATGGAAATTCAAGGAAAAACCCTCTATGGAAAAACAAAGTGCTGTAGTTATTATTTTGGGGCCATGCTTCTGCCAGACAGCGTACTAATACAGCAAAAACAATAACAACAACAAAAGAACAATGATGATGTTTACAGTTAAGTTCAAACTCTCCCGTTGTTCATAGAGTCAAATGATTACACATTTTGTCTCCCGGGTGCAGACTTTTCAGTTCAGTATCTTTTTTGCACCGGCCACATATTTTGGGGTACCATAACTTTTGTAATCTGGTCTATCCTGTTCCACTCTGCACATTTCCTTGGACATGAAGTTTATTATGGCTTAATTTCTGTAAACTGCTATTTCTGTATCTTTCCAAGGAGGAAAGAGATATAACAAAATACAATAGGAAACCACAAAGTTACATTTTATATTGTTGATTTTTTTTTAATACCAGGATACACCTGGTTAGAATTTCTGGCTAGAAAATATATGTGTGTGAGGACAGGAAGTAAGCAGCTAATGAAAAGGAAAGATTATTAAAAACAAAATGACGGGGCGCCTGGGTAGCACAGTTGGTTAAGCCACTGCCTTCGGCTTGGGTCATGATCCTGGAGTCCCAGGATCGAGTCCAGTCCCGCATCGGGCTCCCCACTCGGCAGGGAGTCTGCTTCTCCCTCTGACCTTCCCCCCTCTCATGCTCTCTCTGTCTCATTCTTTCTCTCTCAAATAAATAAATAAAATCTTTAAAAAACAAACAAACAAACAAAAAAACAAAATGACGTCCCTTGGTTAGAAGAGACAGGTGGGTAGTGTAAGAATTAACTTGCCCCAAATGTGGAGGGAGGGGAGTGGGGGGGGGTAGGAGGCTGGATCTGCAGAGTGTAAACAAACACCTACCTTGGGGTGTGGGATTCATTTAAGGATTTCTTCAAATGGAAATGTACTTGTTGTGAGACACCGGGTCCCCAAGGGGAGAGAGCTAGAGAAACAGACTTCATCTCTGCTGTTTCCTGCAGTAAGTTGAATCTGACAGCTGACTCTCCTCTGGACAAGGAGAATTTTTAAGCCAAGAATATAAACATAGTCCATTCTTCTGTCTTCATCTTATCCTAGATGGTGCCTTACCCCGAGATCTCAGTGCACGAGCTTGAGTTCAGTGAACTCTCCGAGATTACTATGCATTTCCCAAGAAGAGATGTTCAGAAATTACTCTGCCAATTACATGTACTGGTTTCATGAAAGCCTTCATTTAATTGTCTGGGATTTATAAAAGATCTAGTAACAAAGCCACACTGTGCCATAACTTACCCTAGCCTGCACAGAGAACACTAAAGCTCCGATAGGTTAAAATTAGATGCTTGCTGGGGTCTGGATGGTGTCTGTTTTGTTGCTTATTTCGTTTTCATGGCCCTGGCCCAGTGCAGAGTAGTGGCAAGACAGCTCAGAAGTTAAGATTGGAGTCTGGAGTCAGATAGACCTGATTTGGAGCACAAGTTCCTGGCTCTAGCAATTACTTGGCGAATGACCATGAAAAAGTTGTTTCCTCATACCTGAGCCTCGGTTTCCTCACCTGTTAAAATGGAGATAATAATAATAGTATCTATCTTATAAACTGGTGGGTAATTCAATGAAGTAATACATGTAATATTATCAAATAGTGTCTGCTACATAGCTAGCATTTAATAGATTCATATATTATTGGTAGCATTCTCATTATTCTTGTCTGGCATATAGGAGGTACTTGATATGACAGGGAATGAATGGACGGATGCAGCTATTAAGCAGCAAACTGGAACCCTGATTTTCTTCCTTCCTTCCCAGTCCTGCCTCCCTTCAAGCCCACTGTATATGTAAGTGGAAGTGTCCCACAAAGACTGAAGAATTTTGTTTCACTACTCAAATTCAGTATCTCTTGAAAGCAGGTGGGAAAAGAGGAGCTTTTCATATTTACCTTTTGTACCCACTGGGGGTATTATTTTTCAGTTGTTGTTTGTGTTTTTTAAACACAGATGAGAATGAGTTGAGCTTTCCTAATGTAGAAATTTATTACTGAGGTAATGCCCCATTTTATGACTTCTCCATTACTTCTAGCATTCAAGAAATGCTATTGCTGATATCCCTGGGCTGCACAGTTTATATGGAGAGAAATCTGAATAAAGACAATTCTGTTCAAAGGCTGTTTTCAGTCTTGCACTGCCGGTTGTATTAACTGTCTTTAAGAAGAGGCACTGAAATCAAAATGGCAATTCTAACCTAGAATTCGAGAGATGTAGGCCAATCGTTTAATTTTACAAAACTGAAATGATTTCAGGGCTGTGATAAAAATATTTTGAAGAATACCCTAAAGTTGAAGAAAACATTATTATTATTATTATTATTATTATTATTATTATTATTATTATTTTGGTATAAGCAAACCTTGAAGTAGAATCGAGGAATTCTATAGAAAACTAGGTCTAAGAAAATTATAATGCAGTTCTTCGGATTTCTTTAGTGCCTTCTTTCAAAGAGTTGCATGACCATCACATGTATGGTTGTTATATATAACATTCCCGACCAAAAAATAAGGACTGGGACCTCTTTTTCTTTTTTTAATATAGACAAAAAAGCTGAGGTACTGAGTATTTAAATGGCTTTCTGAGAAGTACAGACTGAGCTTGTGGAAGAAGAGATGAGTAACTTCCGTCTTAGTTGAAATCAACTTGAGTAGTGGTTGAAATTCACTACTTCTGATGGATCTAGAGTAGCTTCTGAATATGACCCTTTAGGAAAACTACAATACATGTTCACCTTAGAGTCTTTATGTACATGAGTGTTCTCAGATTAAATCTTAGAAAATTATATAAAACCAGGGCAATGAATTTTTTTTTCATGCTACATTTGGGTTAACCGTAGTCTCTTCTTACTGCTACAAAAGAACTGGAGTAATATTAATAGAAATAGATATAATAGGGCCTGGATAAACTCCAATTTCCTTTCTTCTTTTTACTTCTTCAGTGTCCCTTGTTTCCAATTTCTCTGTTTGAACTGAGAGAGTATGTTTGTGTTTGTTCTTGTTGTGTAAGATCTGACGCATAGTTTTTTATACGGCATGAACAGTAAGAGTTGGAAGATGTGACATCATGCACATCGGAGCTGTGGACCTAACCACCTATAAATCTATAAAGTCTTACAACAGACCAGTGATTTTCAAAATGTAGTCCCTGGAGTAGCAACAACAGCATCACAGACGAACTTGTCAGAAATGCAACTTAGAGAGCCCTACCCACGATCTACTAAATCAGAAATTCTAGGTGGGATCTAGCAGTCTGTATTTTAACAAGCCTTCTGGGTCATTCTGATATGGGCAATGTCCTGTGAAACACTGACCTAGACTCAGAGCTCCTTGATCCAGGTATTTGTATATTTGCATGCCACACACACCTGCTTCTAGCATCAGTCTTTTTCTACTTGCCATGTCCTACACTTGAATGTTTGTCTGTTTATTTATTTAGCTCACCCAGGTCAGCCTCCTCTTCTCAATTATATGGAACCACTGCCATTTATATGTGGTAGGAAGCAAGTTGGGCAAGAGACATTCATATATAAGTATTCATCTATGTGTAAATTATTGTTTTTAGAGTCAGTATCTTAATAGCAGGGAAACACAGGAATATAAAATGTTTTAGGTGAGAATATTCAATGCTGTTGGAAAATCTACCTAAATAAAGGGACTAAACTACTCACAACTGTAACTCCCAAATTTGAGTATAGTTCACAAAATGTCTCATGTCTCCTGTAAGAACCTGGCCTTCTTACCCATGGATCCTGCCCTGTAAGCCCCAACCGATATTTCTAAGTTTCATTTAATTTTATGGTCTTGCAGAACCATTTTTTTAACTTAAAAGAAAAGTTTCATTCCTTATATTTTGAGGGGAAAAGGAATACAAATCACCAAAGCAATACTCTTGGCCAGGATTTTGAATTTTGCAGAGCACTTTGTAATCCAACAAACATATGACACTTTGAATTTCCATCTCAGATTTCAAAGAAATGGGCATCTTTTTTAACTTCTTTTCATTTGTGTTACCTTAATATCATCTCCATGTTTGTTTCTTTGAGTCTTGACCCAAAAGAATACCTAGGTTCTGCCTTCACTTTCACCAGCTCAGAACTCTGATATATAAAAAATATTTTAAAATATTCATTCAAGGGCCCTTTTGCCAAAATGCCTCAGTAGCAACAAAATTTTGTCCTGCTAAAGATACATCTGGCGGCAGGGGTGGGGGTGGGGTGGGGGGCGGGTTGGAGCAGTGGAGTGTTTTGTACAAAATGAAAGACTATCAGCAGACATGGTCTACAAACTTACAGTGTCTTCAATATTCATCAGCAAATGCATTAGAAATGGATACTGGAAATTTATACCAGATTGGAATCAAATTGCCACTTATGTCTGAATTTATAGATAAATCATGCTGAAGAGAGCAATATAAATTTGTCTTTTTGTTTGTTTATTTAAATTCATTATATAAGGTCTCTTAAACTTGAGTAAAATATAAACTCATTTTCAAAGGAAAAATTATTTTGAAACTATCATAGATTACAAACCTGGTGCCCAGTTGGGGAAACACTGACTTAAAAAATTAAGTTTCTTCTATAAAAAAATGTTTTTCAATGGCAATGGTCACTATCAAAGAAAATTTTATGTTTATTCCTATAAAACATTTTTCATTGTATCATTAAAATGAAAATATCAAATTACAAATTCTCATGGATTCCAGTAATACACATATGGACAAGAGTCTGTGCACCCAGACTGAGAAATATAGCTTTATACTAATCCATGCCATCCCTCCAGGCCCTATAAAACATCTAGAGTAAAAGTGAAAAACATAACCAAGATTATTTTAAAGTAATAAGTGTTACTTGGTATCAGTTATTAGAAAATTTGACAATTATTTCAGTTTACATTTTGAAGACAAGTATCACCTCCATGCTTACACTTGTATAGAGTTGTTGTATTATATACCTGAAACTCACATAATATTGTATGTTAAAAAAAGTGAACATCCAATTGTATTTATACAGGTGACCAAACTTGTATATTAGCTTGAAATCTATTCTGAGAGCCCTCAGTCTGAATTATCCGAGATATGCACTCCTATTCCAGTTTAGACGATATTCAGAAATGGAAATTCCATAGGTTATAATACAAAAAAGAATTTACACTCAAAATACTTGTGCAATAAAATATTTATAAAGACAGTATCTCATAACATTTATGTGACCAAGAGAGATTATATTTTAATGGAAGGAGGGTTAGATGGCTTTCAAATTCTTATAGTAATACCCATTCTGCTTATGGGCTAAACTTTGTCGAGGGCACTAATATCCTTGTTGACTCTTGCAGCTCTACTTTAGGCCAAAAAATCTGTCTCAAGAAAACTGTGAATCATCAAGTTTGAAGAATAGGCATGGCTTTGCCAGCATCTTATCTGAAAGCTTATTCCCTGCATGGAATAGGAAAGAAAAGGTATGAAATAGAAAACTTTCATGTTTCAAAGTTTTGTTTGGATTTCTGTGAATTCCCAAGACATGCAACTCGTAAACATAACTATATATATAACATCCAAAGCCAAATATGAATAATTTTACCTCCAATTATTCAACCCCAATTTGCATAGAATTCAGTGCTGACCAATAGAATTCCCTGTGATCATGGGAATGGTCTATGTTTGTACAGTCCAATATAGCAGCCACTACCTACATGTGTCTACTGAGCACTTGAAATATGACTAGAGCAGATGAGGAACTGAATCTTTACTTTATTTTCTAAGTTAAAACTTGTATTTGAATAACCACAAGTGGCTAGTGGCTACTATATGGGAGAGTGCAGGAGAAAGTCCTTTTCTTTTAAAATACAGTTTCCCGCATTTGCCTTTACTTTTATCAGACCCTTTTGATAGTAAATCAGCTTTTTATGTAAACATTATTCTTTCTAAACTAAATTCTCTCTGTTTATAATTCAAGTCTGTTTCCTTTTGTTTTGTCTTCTGTTCAGTGACATATTTGTGAAAGCCTTTCATAAAATTAGAAACAATTTTCAGGACCACAAAACACTGTTCTCTTTGTTAAGCCAGATAAGTTTAACTCACTTAGACATTTTATCGTTCCTCATCTTCTTTTACTTTTCCTGGCCCTTCCTACACTCATTTTTCTAGATATGTGAAGCCAAAATAAGATGCAACATATACTGAATAAGGCAATGGGTTTGTGTGGTGGGGTGGGGGAGGGGAAGGATAAGTGGCTGACTTTTTTAGAATAGTTTTAGATTTAGAGAAAAGTTGCAAAGATAGTGCAGAGTTCCTTCATACCTCACACCCAGTTTCCTGTATTGTGTTGTTGGGTTTGTTTGGTTTTTGTTTTTGTTTTTTTAAGATTTTATTTATTTATTTGACAAAGACGGTGAGATAGCGAGCTAGAGAGAGAAAGAGAGTGCACACAAGCAGGGGGAGCGGCAGGCAGAGGGAGAAGAGGACTCCCCACTGAGCAAGGAGCCCAAAGCAGGGCTCCAACCCAGTACCCTGGGAACATGACCTGAGCCGAAGGCAGATGCTTAACCTGAGCCACCCAGGTGCCCCTAGTTTCCTGTATTGTTAACATCTTAATATTAGTTTAGTTTGGTACATTTGTCACAACCAGTGAACCAATACTGATACTCTGTTATCAACTAAATATTCAAGTTTCCTTAGTTTTTACCCAACCTTCCTTTTTATCCCATCTAAAATACCATATTGCTTTTAGTCATCATGTCTTCTTAAGCTCCTCTAGACTATGAGAGCTTTCCACACTTTCTTGTTAACTGATCTTTAATTAGAATCGCTGTGATTGAGTAAGTTTATGATTGAGTTGCTAATAGTCAAGGAAATAAGAACAAAATTAATTTTAAGACCAAAGAGAGTACTTCACCAAAAAGTCTGGTGAGCATGCTTGGACAGAGACCTTAACAGGTAACACCAGTGACCCTGGTGACCATGGAAGATATCTTTGGGATACTCTTCTAAAGGCAGGTGAATCATGGCTAGTGAGTGGGATCAACCCAACAATAAGACAGCCCCAAAATGTTTCGTCTACTTCATTGATGACATCATGTGAGATTCAAGATACCTTACAATTTTACCCCTACTCATCTTCTATCCACCCCTCCACCCCCCATCATACATGGCCTGTCATTTTAACATGTAAAGAAACTGAATTTGTCTGGAATAATCTGTTCTTCAAAAACTGGTCTGTGGTTACTTAGTAATTTGTGTTAGTCTGGACCATTGCAAATGCAACTGAGTAATTGTGTTAGTGTAATTCTTATACATTGAAGTTGAAAACTGAGCTTTTGTAGAACACTGGGTAACTCCTAACATATGCATGACAAAGAGAGACTATACTGTAATGGAAAGAATGGCTTTCAGATTCTTACCGTGTCACCCACCCTGAGATCCCTGTGCAATCTACAAAATCAGTAACTGACTTTTTGGATAAAGACTTGGGAGCTAGAAAAGAATCTCAGGATGTATATTATTGCGCTAACTTGTAGCTTCTACTTTTTAAAATGACCGATTCCCTTCCTGACAACAGCCTGACTTTTATCCTCTTTTTTGATTGTTTTGTCTTTTGAAACCAACATTTCTGTGTTATTGGGTGTGTCTGTGAGGAGCAGGGACGTTTAGAGGCTCGAGTTCCCTTGGTTCCTCACTTTCACTGCACATAATATTAGGCTATTTCCCTGCCCCTCTTAAAATGCCCCTTTGCTTCAGTTTCGCAGACCTGTCCTTCACAAAAAGACAGTATTTGTCCTGTATCATCTGCCTTGATCTCTATATTCCCTGAAAGTTCGAATTTACCATTGTTGCTGTTCTTGGGTTTTTTAAGATTTTATTTATTTATTTGAGAGAGAGAGAGAGAGTGAGCGAGAGAGAGCACACGCTGGGGGAGGGGCAGAGGGAGAGGAAGGGGCAGAGGAGAGGAAGGAGTTGACTTCCCCGCTGAGCAGGGAGCCCAATGAGGGACTCCATCCCAGGATCCTGGAATCATGACCTGAGCTGAAGGCAGACGCTTAACTAACTGAGCCACCCAGGCGCCTGCCATTGTTGTTGTTGTTGCTTTTCAACAACTTATATTTTAGAGACTTTGAATTTATAGGACTTAAAAACGAAATCATCACTCGTATTATCTACTACCCACCCTTCATTTGACACAGTAAAAATCTGAGGCCCAATATTTACGAAAGTCATAAAGTTTGTCAGCGGAAGAGTGAATTCCAGATGCTAGGTAACCTAAGTCTAAGGTCTAGAGCATGGAGTGATTCCACTATACGGCATGGCCTCTTCGTTTCATCAAAACAAGTTAACCCAGAGGGAATTAGTTCATAAAGTTCCATGAGCACTTTTCTAAAATGGTGTGACTTTTGAGACCCAGGGTGGACTCTGTAGGCATAAAAATAAGGCAGTAGTGAGTGTGCCTATCCAGATGTATAGTGTATGTCCAAAATTAAGGTGGAAGAGTCTCCTTCCATACACCATCTAAATTCTTTTTGTACCTCTAGCCAGTCTTTCCAGACCGTTTCCTAGAAAATCCATCCTCTTCTGAGGTCCTTGCTAACTGCATTTTTTTACTTGTGGTAAAGGCGCCACATACCAAGCCCAAAGCTTCATGTCCGCGCTGCAGCCAGCCACCTCTAGCCTCCCTTTCTGAGGCGCTTTCCATGCCTCTTAGCAGCAGGCGGCGAGTCTGGGGAGAACAGTCAAGGGAGCAGGCTGATACCGCCACAAGCTCAATCTCAACCTGCCATCACTCCCTAACCCGGCACGCATGGACCTTGACTTATTCTAAATATGGCATTCTCTTCTGTGCTCACATGCCTTTGCACACACTGCTTGTTTGCATTTTCACCTCATACCCTGTTACTTAGCACCTGCCTACATGTTCTTCCAAATCCAGATAAACTCTCTGTGCTGTCTCCAACTTCCCCTTCCCCAGGGTGAGATGCACCACCCTCTTTTGGTGCCCATCGGCCATTCTAACTGTATCAAAGAACTTGCTGTATTGTATAATAAAACCATGCCCAGCTAGATGTCTCCCTGGCTAGACTTTGAATCCCTAGCAGCAAAAAACATGACTTATTAGCTCTGGTATCCTCAGCAGACTGCCTAACATAGAACGTGTCATAAGTGTGATACGATACTTGGACTACACCTACCACGCGTCAGGCACGATGCTAAAGATATTCATAGGAATTACATATTTTTCACAATGACCTTAAGCAATGGTGCCATTACTATGATCACATTATAGGTTATAAAACTGAGATCCAGAGAAATTAAATAAGTTGCCCATGTTCAAACATCACTTAAGTTTAAGAACTCAAATACAAGTTTAACTCTAAGTTCATACTCTTAAGTATTTTGCTACTTTCCTGAGGGGGTCAGTAAATAGTTGTTGAGTGAACCAGTGTATGAGAGTCAGTAAGTAAATGGAAAGAATGCTACATTAAAGCAGATGATACCAAGAATTCTGAATGGTTGAGCTGCTTGTCGTGGAATCTTAAGTGTATACACTAGACTCCTCTTCTAAGGAAGAAGATGGACATTTAGTGAGAAGGTCATAAAGTTTCTAAGGGACACGACATGCATTTGAATACATCTTCCAGGGAAAATGACTGAATCACTTTTCTTACTGGCTTATGAAGAACTCTGTGGAGAATGCTAGAATGACTGCTGTGAAGAAAAGGGCCTGAAACCAATCCAGGAACACTCTTTTCTTCAAAAGAAAATTCCAACTGATCCAGCCAGGAAATGTGGCTTTGAACAGGGAATGCAACTGTGACTTGGCTCACACTGGGTTGGACATTTCCCCAGTGTCTTTCCCATGAAGCTGCAGTTCGGCCTTGCTTTTAGGGACTAGTATGCTAAGTGACCGAGACTGTGAGTACCCAGAGATCTCAAGAAAAAAAATCTGGCAGACAACAAATAACTTTATCTACTTTCTTTTCCTGTTGCAATCTTCTGCTTTAAAAAAAAAAAAAAGGTCAAAATGAAAAGAATGTGAGCTTATTTTAATGGGAAAGGCATTTTATGGACATAAAAATTCCATTTGTTCAATTCCTTAATAAAAGGGCATTGCTTCTACTGAGTAAAAATTCAAAGTTCATATTTTAGGATATTTGATTCTCATGTGTTTTAATTACCATTAGCAGGAGCATAAAAACTACACTGTAGCTTCAGGGCAATCTAGTAATCCAACTCAACAAGTATGTCTTAAGCTTTGTCTATGCTAGAAGAGATATAAAAGGTGTATATGGCAAGGTCCTGTACTTCAAGGCACAGGCATACAATCCTGTTAGAGAGAAGAGAGACATCCAGAAAATAATTAGAGAACAAGACACTATTAAAAAGGGCTAAAATATAATCCAGTAAATTACCTTTGCAGTCACGAATGTAGGGACAGATTTTGAGGCAGAAGTAGGATGAGATATACCTTAACAGATTGCTTTTATAGGTGAAAAGCAGATTTAGAAAAGAAAAAAAAAAAGGAAGTGTTCGTTTTATGGTAACAACGTGAACAGAAACAGAAACGCACAAAACAGCATTCATTCAAGTGTTCATTCAACAGATATTTGCTGAACACCTGTATGTATAAGGTCCTGTGTTATGAGCTAGCGTGATATTTCTTCTGATTTTTCAGAGAAAGTAAAGAGATCACACTAGCAGGAACAAGGGCAGATTTTAGCAGAATGACTTGGGATGAGTCACTTAACCTCCCTGAGCCTTAGTTTCCTCCCTTGTGAAATGAACGGATCAACCACCAGTAGTTTTCAGAGTTGTTGTTTTGTTGCTGTTGTTTTCCTTTTAGCAATGACACTCTTTTTGGTTATAATCAAATCTTAGGCACGACCCAGATATATTAAGCAACCAAAATGGACCTGCTCTGGATGAAATAAGAGGAAGGGGTTGGGGCAAACGAGAGCCCAGACATGCCTCTTGCTCAGCATCTCCCTCTCCACCCTTCCCAGTGCCTGCCTGCCCCAGGGCTCCTCCCCAGAACCCCAGGATTACAGGGGACATAATTCTAAAACAACTCCTCTTCCTGATCCCTCAATTCCCTCCCCAAAATAAAGTGTTGCAATAGGAAACATAAGCAATCAGGAGATTCATTTTTTAAAGAGTTTGGTTATAAAGGATCCTGGATTCCAGGTGCCAAAGTAGGGTTAGTTCTTAAGTGACATGACAAAATTCTTGTGTGAAAGACTGTTGTTTGAAAGGACCTCGTAATACCACTTAGGAGGAACTGAAAGAAGAAGACTAGATACTCAGCTATAAAGGTCTTGGCTAGACTAGCATTACTGGGGATAGTAAGAGTCAAACCAATACAGCTAAGGGAGAACTTGCAGAACTTGGTAAGATTAAAGAGGGAGGAAGGAGACAAGGGAGTCAAAAATAGCATTCCAGTTATTAAATCCAATATGGTACTACAGATAGATATGCGGAAGTGGATCTCAAATTTGGTATACATTGGAATTGCCTGGGAAGCTTTAAAAAACACTGGTAACTGCTTCTCACCCCCCAGAGATTCTGAATTAATTGGTTAGAGGTATAGCCTGGGCGCTGGGATTTTAAAGTTCCCCAGGTCATTCTACTATGCAACCAAGATTAAGAACCACAAAGTCAGAACAGGGAGTTATGACAGGCCTGGAGAATATGCATTCATGAACTAGACTGCTGTATTTGTGATCCAGCTAATTTTGTTATTAAAGTTGATTTCTTTCAACTTCTTTGCCTAATATTAAATTCTACTCATATAACTATTTAACTACAGAGTTCTATGTAATGGCATTATTTCCCATATTATCCTCTTTGTATTCCCAAGGCCACCAGTCTCTGTTTTTCCAGTTAAAAATCAGTGATAAAAATCTCCACTAACAAGACATGTGTGTGTCTGTGTGTAAATGCTATCACTTCAAGAGTTGTACCTTACAACGGATTGCTAGTACAGGAGCATAATGATGTTTATCCAAAAATTTCCTTTCTTTAACACACACACACACACACACACATACACACACACACACACACAGAGTGCAGAGACTTATAAACAGTGTATTATTCAAGCATTCTTATCCTGAAATTCTCTGTAGTCTCAATGAGGGTATTACTAAAACTCAAGAGAAGTTCAGCATTTACTTTGCATAAACATAGTAAAAGCAAGATAAATGAAATTTTATGTCACAGCAATCCCTAATATTTGCCAAGCCTTTTTGAGTTTTTAAAACCCTTCTACAAACATCATCCAGATGGATCCTAACAATCTATTATTGAATCATGACTGAGACTATAATTTTCTTTTTCTAGGTGGGGAAACAGAGGCCCAGAAGTTAGGTAACAGGCCCAAGTCCCAGGGGTAGAATTTAACACATTAAACCTCACGTCTTTCCTTTCCTAGTTCAGTTCTCTATAGTTCCTCTCAAGCAGATGGTCTAGTTATCAGGTGTATGCCCCCAACCTAGCCTCTAAGAGGGAAAGGTTCATGTTTATCCACTCAAAGTGATCTCTCTTTCCTCCACTTCCTAAAGAGCTTTATCAACACAATCTAATGAAAATATTATCTTCTAGTTTTATTAGAGCTAGGAAATGGTTATTTTCATTATTGAACTGTAAACTTCTGGAAAGCTGGAGCCAGCCTTCCAGAGGTAAGATTGTAAGAGTCGTGTTTTCTATCCCCAAAGGACCTAACACACTTTCGTATACTTAACCAGGTATGGGAATATACTCTCTCATTGCTACATTCTGTCTTAACACAATTTGTTAGACTTGTAGTTCAGAATCAGAAATATCATTTTTCAAATTAATTTATACTCTTTGCTCCACCCTCTTGTGATGCACACAGAGCCTATCTACCATTTTCTATAATATGGTAAATAGCTCTTCAGATAAGAAAAAACTATTACCATGTCTTCCCTGAAGTCTTTCTTCCTATTGCTAAGCCAAATTTTCCCAGTTTCTTTAACAACTGAAAGTAGCAAAGGTTTTTCAGATCATTTACTTTCTTTGACAGCATCCCCTGGATAAAATTCATGTTTGTCACAGGCATTCCAGAACTAAAACCAAAACTTCAACAGTGACATGATCTGTGTAGAGCTCAGAGGAACCGCTACCTCCCTTGTTAAGGACCCATGATTTCCATGAAGGCTGTATTGGCTCTCTCAGCCATCACAACTCATCCACTGGAGGGCTGAGCCTGCTTTCCTTCTAGGTCAATATTCATGATCTAGCAGTACCATTACCTGAAGTGAAAGAATACTTCAGTTTGTATATCTGAGCCCTTCAAATGGTTTTTCCTAAGACATGAAATAGAATGCTACTGGACAGATAACTAACCGGGAAGCCAAACCAGGATATGCCCAGACAGTCTGGATTTGCATTATGACTGTTAAAGAGAACTTCACTCCCCCAAGCAGTGGGTTTGCAGAACTGCATTCGAGACATGTGGCGTAAAACTACCAAATGAAAATCATCATGAAAACTATATGAAGAAGACAATACTCTTTCCTTTTTGAGCAGCTTTATAGGGGGAAAAAAAAAAAGTACATGGGAAATCTACCAAGGGCACAAAATTATCTGAGAGAATCATCCAGTCTGGACTTCCTCAGTTGGGCATTAAGCCTCTCGATCGAGATGTCCAATGAGATGACTCAAACAATACAAAAGCAATGACTAAGAAATAGTGTCACAACATTTTCAAGTGGTAGAGATGCTAAAAAGTGATCTTTGAAGTTCAGAATGGATTGCAACTCTAATTCCTGCAATAAGAAAAAGATGGGAATCCATCCCCCCATCCTAACTTACCCTGACATAAATAAAAGGAGGATGAATTTCAAATTACCTCTACTTATGACAGTTTTATACTAGACAAAGTTCCTGCCACAAAACAGAGGGTGAAGGGCTTCTAAAAAGAGCTGTAATTGCCATAATGTTGATTAAATGTACACTTAACACAAGGGAAAGCTGTTCTGTGGCATGGCAGAGCAGTCTTTCTAGTGCTATTAAAAAACCCTTCAAGTACAATCTTCTAAAAGTGGTACTTTGATGAGCAATACAACAACATACCTAAAGTTTCATTGCTGTGTGAAGCAGAAAGGGCGGAACTGAACGCAGTGAGAAATATGGGCGGTATTGCTTTATATGCATACATAACCACACACACAACACACGTCTTCTGGTTACGAACTTAAGAAAACCAGGTTTACTGCATAGTTACAACTCTTTTGAGGCTAAATAGTATCAATTTCATTTGATCAATTCTCCTCAGGCCTCATTTATGAGGCTGGGCTCCAAATGACATTTAGCCATTTTTCCAAATCACATATACATTCTTAGGGGTTAAGTGTTGCCAACGCTAAAGATAATCAGAAGAAAGTGACATGGGATGAAAGTACTTTCCAAGCAGGAGGGACACATATGCTTTGAAGGGCAGAACATATATTTGTATTCGTTGAGTAAGATTTGAAAAATGTGTTATCGTTTAAAATCTCTAGTCATTACTTAATAGTTACATATTTCATATCATGATGTGTGTGTGATATTATGTGTGCGTGCACGCGCACACACGCACACACACACACAGCTGGATGCTTCCAGAGAGTTTCTTTTGGTTGAGAAGAACAGTATTACCAAATGACAGACAAAGTTTTAGTCATGATTCTCAGAGGCATTTGGAAGGTTTTGAAGAGAAAAAAAAAAAACAGGCTGGTATTCAGAACAATAAAACTCTTCCCTAACCCCATCTCCCCTGCTCTCCAAACCCAGCCTAGACTCTTTATAGATATAATACTGAGGGAGTAGTATCCAAACATTTTAAACCAGTGCCAGGCATAGCGGGCAAGACAAACAAAAGCTTTCCTCCAGAATGGCTCTGTAGGAATGGTAGCTGCGAGCTAAACCCCTGGTCTTTGAGTGCTAGTTTAGAGAGAGCACACTGTCTATTGACACTTGCCTTTTACAATTGGAACACAGTCAGGTCACCTGACCCCCCCAGCCTCATACACAGCTTAGTAAACTGGATTGCTCCCCAAAGAATAATTTATCTTTTCCTTTTCAGAGTGCTAGACTTCACTCCAAAATGAGGTAACTGAGAGTAGTCAACTGACTTCACATCAAAGCGTTACTCTTTGAGAGAGTCAAGGAATAGAGAATCTGGTCACAAAAGCAATTAGTTTACATTAGATTCCACTTACCATTTGATTAAGTACCTGTCTACCTAGGAAACAAGATGTTTTGTATTGTGACTAACAGTGCAAACTTAAAATTTAGCAGTTTATGAATTCTTTATTCTAATACTAGTTTTTCATAATCACTTTTTTAGTAGTAGTCCTGTTTTCAAAGTAGAAATAAGTGAATACTAGCATGCAGGGTTAAATCAAGGCTAGGGAGTCCTCACAAATCTTTGATGAAAAAGAACTACATGCCTAAATAAAAGGCCACAAAGAGACATCATCTCAGATTGCTAAGTTAGAAGTTAGTAAACAAATGCTTTCAAAAGTCGGGTATGAACCCTTTTAGTGAAAACTGCATCATGTACCAATTATATTTTATGAAGTAAGTGTTCAATAAATCCCTAAGAGTTGGATTTATCTTATTTACTAGTCTCCATTAATGAAATCTGTCAGAAAATATTTAAGCATACAATTCCACTTTGCAGAGAGGATATTTTTATGGCATCCACTCTCATTGAAGTGAAGCATTCTAAAACCAGTGTCTTTATGCCCATGTTTGCTTATAAGAGATACTTCACGTGAAAGAGCCAAGAGATCAATCACCACTGAAGTGAATATCTAATGGTAACTGTGTGCTCAACATGTGGGAACTTGGGAATAGAAGACATGGCCCTAGGTCTGACATTCAGGATGTAAAACAGCAAACAAAAATAAGGCATAATCTCATTGAAAACTAAATTGAATGTTACCAATAAAGTTGTGAAAAAGATTAGAATTGAGATTGGCAACCTAAAAGAGTTCCACACAAGATGACCCTTGAAGTTGCCTGTGGAGAATGAAGAGGATTTGGGATGCATGAACAAAGGTAAACATGGAGAAATGTGTGCATAATGTGTCTATGGAAAGGTTAAAAGAAAAAAAAGAAAAATCTCTGCTTAGAATGGAAGATGACACCAGGTTACTATAGCCTTAGAAGTAAGGGGGGGAATTGACACTCACTGCAGTTAAAGTCAGGAGCTTCAGAAGGCTTCTGTTAAAGAGGTAGGCATGGTGAAGGTAGTGGTCACCCAACTATCCAGCCAGGACAATATAAAGTGGGCGGGAGAAAGGAAAACCTAAAGCCAGAGTGACCACTCTAGAACCCTCTTCCACTAAGCAAAACAGAACAGCAAATATTAGGGAATTTCTGTTCATGTTTTCAAAAAAGGACAAACAGAGTCTAATAGTTATTTGTGGAGAGAGAAGCAGAGAAAGCATGCAAGCTTGTCAAATGATTAATACAACAGTGAAATTATGAGATGCTGGAAAGAAATCTTAGCTCTGGCAGCAAGTTTTTCAAATGTAACGTGGCAGAGACAAAGCTCTATGCTGGAAGTCTTAGTGATGTTCATCTCGTCATAACTGATTTCATGGGCCCCACATATGTGTCTTGGTCTCATATATAGTTTAAATTTCCATACCATATAAACTTTCAATATTTTAGATTTTTATTTTATCTATGCCTGTTTTTATGCTTGCTTCACACTCAGATATACATTAGACAAATCAGAAAATAGAAGTTGAACTAAAAGAAAAGGAAATATATGGCTAACTAATAAAGAGAGGGATCAAGTAATACCATAAAATAGAAATGATCAACCTTTTTTAAAAAACAACAGAGAATTTCAGTTGACTAGTGTTCAAGTATTGAGTCACTCTGAATTACACAGAGCCTTGACCAATATTTATTGCTACATGTTTTAGAAGCAATTTCCATTTTGATGGGTTGCTTCAAAAGTGGTATTCTAAAGCAGTTAGGTAACATAAAAATATAGGATCAAGATTATGTCTGTCAGATAAAAAAGATGGCATTTATGCAGCATTATATAATCCATTCACTGGTTTATGAGCCCAAGGTCCCCATGGGAGTGTCACAAACCCCCCATAATATCCTACAGGGTTAGATTTTGCATTTAAGAATCCAAATGAGAAGGAAATACTTTCTAAAACCACAAGTGTAACTAGAATATCTGGTGCCATGAATGAAGTCCAAAACTACAAATAATTTCAATCTGGCAGCTTAAGATGTCCTCAGTTTGGGTGACCCAGACATTAAAATACATGCACTTTTTCTCCAGTATCCCTCAACTGTTAAGATACATAGCACATAAATCAGATGGCCAAACTGGGCCTAGGAAAGAACAGTTACCAATGATTCAATGTCAAGGAAGCCTACTACAGTGTTCCCCAAGGATGGAGCCGGTATTTCTTAAACACTCCAGCTAACTGCCTTCAATAAAGAAGGAGCATATGATACTTAATTTCAGAGATGACATCACACCGGGGGTAGCTGCTATGGCTAAGTCAGGAATGGATATAATTGGAATTCAAAACAGAAGGTTATATCATGGACATGAATTTTTAAAATAAAATAAAGGAAAGATAAGATTCCACATTTATGGAAGAAAAAAATACAATGGAACCGCAATATCTAGTAGCAGAAACAAATGTGTAAAACAGCTGTAAGAGCTTGAAAAGAACCAAAAACTAATCCTGATTTGGAATGGAACCATTTTCAAAAAGTGTCTCTAACCTAGGTAAATATAGACAATATATAAAATGTAATAAAGCAGTTGGGTAATTCTTTGGTATTTAGTATGATTATTAATAATACCAGTCTGTCTAGAAAAAAAAAAACAGAGAAACAATGTAAAGTGTGTAAAATAGGATTTACAGAAATAGTAAAGAAGTCTGAATTATTTAACCTAGAGAAATAAAAGTTGGAGGGTGGTTCAAGTGTTTTGAACATATGCACATTCTAAAGAGGGAAGAACAAAAATCTAGTTCATGTTGCAAAGTTAGATTTATACCAAAAAGTGTAACTTTATAATTTTAAAGTTATTGAACTAGGTGACAAAAGTTAAGATTCTTTGAGGTTCTTTAATAGGCCTTACCCCAGTCTATGATTTTTAAAATGTAGACTCAGTACAGACTAAGACTGAAGATTTCATTAGACAATATGAGGAATTGACTTCCAACTCCTGACATTTTTTAACATGCTTTTGGGTGAATTATCAACCCAAATTGCCTTTTTGTCTTTTGCTGAACGTTAGGACCATGGGACTCTAAAATAAAACTGTTTTCCAAAGGAAATAGATCATTGACTATTGCCCACAGAATTAAGAATACTCTGCATATTGTTTTTAATATAACACTAAATTGATATTTCAAATTGATGAGGTTTTTAGAGGTCACAGAGTGGCAATACATATACAAAATGCAGACCATAGAATGTTTGTGAAGGCTTTGATTAGTTACCCGATAATTAGAAAAAAAAAAAAACCAAAAAACCTGATATGCTCTACATAAAATGGAGAATTCGGCACATCCAGAAAAGAGAAGAATCGGCAACCCTGTGCCTTTCTCTTCGTAAGTCAGTGGCCTGCTAGTGCTCAGTGGTGACAAAGAAGGAACGATCTTGCTGTCAGTCCTCCTTCACTCATCCCTAAAGCATCTGCTCCTAGGAGGCATCTGAGTGTGTTGTCCCTGGTTTGTAAGCGTGGGCATTTTCTTAACTTTGCTCCGGGACGTGGCCTATTTTAGACAGTGACTTTAGTACGCCTAGAATACAGTACAGCCCATTCGTTAATCCAAGAGTGACCTAACACCAGTAAGACAGCGAGTGGCAGTCTTAAATATGTGGTCATACAGTTGTTCAGTCTAGCCAGACTTCATCTGGTTACCAAATATTTCATTTTACCTTCACGGAAGTAGGTCAGTGGCAATGAACTCTCCCTCTCTTTTTTAAGAACTGAAATCCCGTTAAGGATTAAAAACAAGTAAAAACAGAGCCGGAGTTGTGGAATAAGGGAAGAGGGAACTATGTACTACAGCCAGGGCCAGAGGAATTTGCAATTACAATAAAGAACAAAATGTTCTGTCCAAGGAAAAGGCACATCAAAATGCTTTTAAATTTGTTTTCAAGAATTCTCTCCAGGAAGCGAGAAGCCAGCTCTTCTTTAAAAATTTTAAACATTCAATCGAATTTATCTAAACATGTGTTTGTTTATACCTAGGGAAAGGACCCTTCTTCTAACCTTACTGTCTTAGCAAATGAGGCTCTGTTCCCCACAAATAAAATGTTCTATGTTGCATTCTTACTGAAAACTATGAAAAATAGAATTCTTGAATCAGAAATATAAGTTGATTTTTTTCAACATGTAGTTCTAACCATCTTTAATAGAAAGATTTTATATGGTCAGTTACTCGCTTGGATAACAGGTTATCACGTGAGAACATGATCCAATAAGGAGCAGAGGGAGCATGGGGCCAGTCTTTCTAGACACATCCAGACTAACTGGATATACCAGTAGGAGACGGTGATGCCTTTCATAAGGTAAATTTATGTATAGCTTTGCTCTTAAGTATGGTGTTAGAAACAAGCTCAAAAATATACAGCAATGTGATAGCAAACGTGTTTTTTCCTAAGAAGCTAGAAGCACCTGAAATACTTAACATATAATCTATGTTTATGCATGGCAAGGAGGCTAATAATGCCTCTTTAGTTAAACGAAACAGCCCAAATTCAAAGCAAAGAATTAGGAAAGTAAGTTTTTGTTTTGTTTTCTTTTTTAAAGTCAATCTACTATACATGTCTTTCTACTGAAGATTATAATTGCTAAAGGGGTTTGAAAGTCTATTCCTGAAAGGTAATAGGGAAGACAGACTTCTATTAATGTTGTATCCTCTGACATCCAGTCTGTGAAAATAAAAGGAGGGAGGATTAACTTTTAGCAGTAGACATGTTAAAAAGAAAAAAAAAAATAAAACAAATGAGCAAATTCTGAATAGCTACGTGGAGCAAGGTGACCGGGCCTAGTTTAACAGAAAACCAAAATGTAATCAAATGAAACCTACGACCTTTGTACCACAGAGAGTGAGGGAGACAAGAAGGCAAACACAATTTAAGAATCTGTGAAGAAAAAGTAAAAGAAATCACAGATGTGTGCAACATTCCGCTGAGCCTCTATGCAACAGGCAGTCCCCGTGAAACACTCCAGTTCTTAAAAGAGGCAGCCAGGCCCCCTGGTACCACCTTTCGCCACAGCGTCTGCATCTCCCCATGCTCCATTTTTACCTACGGAGACCAAAGGCAATGCAAACCAACAGGGCAGAGTGAACCGGCCACGACCCACCCGAAACCACGCCTCTAGTTTCCAAGTGAAAGCAAATCCCACTGACTGTCTCAGCCTCTAAGCAGGTTCCACAAGGGACACAAACCCTTTAGTTAATCAAGAGTGGTGAGTGTGTGTGTGTGTGTGTGTGTGTGTGTGTGTGTGTGCGCGCGCACGCGGTCCTGTCTGTCTGTGTGCATGTGTTCAGTAGAGTGAGGGGTGGCCAAGGAGACCAGAAGAGGGAGAAGAGGTTGAATTCTGAGGAAGAACCACAAGAAGGATAAAAACATGAAAAGGCAGGACAGCAACTGCATCCCATTCTCTCTTTCTCTGGCGTGGAACACCGCACTTAGCACATAGTAGGTGCTCAATAAAAAGACTGATGAATAAATCAACAAAACAACGTATCTGCTGTTGAAATTGCACGTGCACTTTACAAAGTCGTACAAACTGTTAATTATTCAGGAAGAAGTCTGCTAGGTCAAGATGATCACAATCTAAGGCAACCAAAATTATAGTGGTTATGTCAATCAAAACCCTACAGATACAAAAAATAAATATGAAATAATCACTCAACTTAGAAAAGAGAATTGAGAAAGAAGACATACATGCTAGGATTTACTATGAAAAATGTAACATACTATTTTATTCCTGGGAGGGAGCAGTGAACTACTTTTCTTTTTTAAAGGATATACTAAATATGTTACAATGTATCTGAAGTGATAAATAAAAATGTTAGATGATATTGTGAACTACAAAGACCTAAATACCATATAAACAAATAAAAAAACTAAGGCACGTTGCTCTATATTTATTTTCCTTAGCTGTTTTGGAACTTTTGAAATCAGACAGGTAACACAGCACCTGCCATCTTGGGCCTTCCTTATAAATAAGACCTTTATGAGCTCATACAGCTTTCTCTTCAGCTTATCGAAGGAAAGAGCTGACGGGTACAGGAGTTCTCTGCCACCATCTCAAAGTACTGATGCCTAGACTGGGTTGCATGTTTTATTTCTGTTACTATTCGGTATGCCCAGGGTTTTGTTTCTTCTTCTTCTTCTTCTTCTAATATTGGAAGGAAATACATCATTTCCAAGCACACATCCATTGAGCCACTAAGTGGTCAGCCCCTGTTAGCTTGGGATAACATTTTTATAGACACCTTAGGAGAATGAATGCTTAGATGAATGTTTCCCATACTACGGTCTTTGGAACACTAGATTATGTAGTTATATCAGTTTGGGGAATGCTGTATATTATAACCCCCACTTAAAGACTGTTAATGACATTAGCATTCTAGAGGCTCTCAAAGGTCCTATTGTAAAGAAACCTGTTTAACTGTAACCCAAACTTATGTGACTGTGGAAGCCTCTCTTCTGCAGAATGGGGTGGAAGGAAGGCAAACAAAGTTCGTTAGTCCCTCATAACATTTTGATAAAATGCAGACCCATAACTGAGTGGAAACTTAGAGGTGTCAATGCAATCCCTCACTTTAGACTTGAAGAAACGGAGGTCCAAAGAAGTAAAATCTCTTGGCCATTGTCTACACTGAGAGCAAAACCATTAGCCCTCCCCTTTAGCTGCTGTGCTTGATCATTTTACTACTTCACCAAATGAAGGAAACGTCAGACTAGGCACTCCCACAAGTTTACCTGTAACTTCTCTACCTCCCTTATCTCCTAGTTTCCTGTTTTAGAGGCTAAACCATTCTCTTGGGCACTGGAGGGCATTTTTCCCACCTCCTTTGGGATCACACACTCCCTCTTTCGTGCTTTGTCTCCCTTTCTCTTCTGACTTTCACCAGCAATTTTAAGAACATCCAAGTTCTGTCTTCCTTCACCTCAAACTACTACATTTATCTCATACTAGCACTCTCTCCCTTCACTGCCACATTCCTTATAAGGTGACTATATTTCACATCTCCACTTCCTCAACTTTCATTCATTCCTTAAATCATTACAATCTGGTCTCACTCTCTCTTCTTAAAAATTGCCCCCCCCCCCCCCCCCCGCTCTTTAATCTTTAATCCTACACCCTGCAGTGCTCTGGCCATAAGGGGCTTTTCCTGTGCCATCATCTCTTGAATACCTTTTCATGCCCTTCTATATCTCTAGCTTACATAAAATGGGCATCCTTTCCCCTCCTCCTACCTCCTCTGACTAGCAACCTCCTTAGCATCTTACCACAGCTCAAAAAATCACATTTTCTGAGAAAACCGTCCTTGATTTTTTAGTCTGTCGCATTTCAAGGCACACACAAAATATCTTGTACACATTTTAAATCACATCATCATAAAATCTGTTGTTCAACTAGGACACATTTGAGAATGAAAGGAGACTCAGTAATTATTCCAAGACAACAGGTATAACCTCTCACCATCCCAGGCAAACTAGGATGGAAGGTCCCCATGATAACACTTACCAATTCATATTACAATTCACTTGTTCACATGTCTGCTGTATATACAACAGACTACAAGTTTCTGAAGGATAGAGACCTTTTCCCACCCAGCATAATTCTTAGCACATCTTGGATTCTTACTAAATAATGTCTTTTGAATAAAGAAGCTGAGTGAAGACACAAAACAAACAAACAAAAAAACCAGTGTTCTAGAGAGAAGAAGACAGTTAATGCTAACAGTAGTTTCCTTAGCAGGGACAAATTCGTAATAGGAACAGACGTTAAATTGTATACCATAATTTACTATTTCAACAAAACCAGTATAAAATCTGGTGAGGTGTTTCCTGATTACCCTTGAACTAGACTAGAAAACAAGTAAATGGCTTATCACTTCTCTCCCTTTTCCTACCTCCCTTCCCTCCTTGCGATTTCTTCTCATTTAAGATCCAATTTGAATGTCAATTTCTTGATGAAATACTGCTCAAATTATGCAAGTAGTCAATTTCCTTCTCTTCCACGCTCCCAGAGCACTCTGTTGAGATTCAACAATCCATTGAGTATCTATAGTGTGCCGAAGAAAGTGCCACAAGTGTGCACACTGTGTCATTTAACTCATCTAATAACCTTGTGAGAAACTTATTATTAACATTTTCGAGATACAGAACTAAGTATAGAGGATTGAGAGAATTCCCCAGGATGCAAGGTAAATCATGGAATCTGTACCCAACTTTAGGTCTCCTGTTTAAGCCGATGCTTCCCCTGATACAGCACTAAGCACATTTTGTGTCATGAGTATTTATGTCTCTGTTTCCCCCACAAACCTGTCCAGGACTGATGAGCAGGGGAACTATTTACCAAAGGCTTCCACCACAGCGCTGGACACCCATCAGATACAAATGGTTAAAAGGAATGAAGACACAGATAAAACCTCTTTGACCTCTGATACCCTTAAAGAGCATGATACAAGCCCAGAAATACTTAATTTTGTGACTGGCGGGCAAGCAGTTTTTAATGTTGAATGAACTCCAGACAAATAATATTGCAAGAGTTTGTGTTCAACTTAGAATCAGAAAAGGGTCGTGAGTTATTTAAATATTCCAAATCTTAACTGTGAGACTCAAATATAAAGCCATTTAAGATCTCATTGGTTCGTTTGTTAATATCTCATGCCCAATGTCAGTGGATGCTGTCTTCCTTATTCCCTCTGCTTCACCCCATGAGATGGGCTTAGTAAATAATCAGCTGGATTTCACAAAGCATGGAAAAAAACCAGCCCCATTACTTTATAATCCCATCATTCTAATTATCCTCATCCATCTAGGTCCTTCCCATTCATAGCAGATTGATTCCATCTCTGTTTATGCTTGTATCTTGAAAATATTAAAATGACTAGTCATGGACCAGCTCCCCCACCACGTACGTATTTCTCATTCATGTAGAACCTCCAGCCGCCAGCTTTCCACCCAGAGTCAAGCCACTACGGGTTGGAGCAGGAGGGGGAAAAGAGATGGAAAGTATTGAACAGGGAGGAAGGACAGCATGCGGTCTTCTTCCTAAAACGTGAACAGCTGACATTCTTCCTGAGCGCTGGAGCTCACCCCACCTGCTCCCAAGCACCTTCCAGTCTGAATCGGCAGAAGCGAGGACCACAGAAAGGGTATCAGGAGGGCAGCACCAGAGCACAGGCTTTGCAGTCCCAGAGCTGGGCGTGGAGCAGAATTCCACCACACACTAATCAGGAGATCTTGGGCAAGTTACTTTCCCCGGAGCCTTCGAGTTCCACGTATAAAATGGAGATAACAGTAATTGCTGAGCCTCACTGAGTTGAGGTTTATTATTATTATCATCATCGGTATTTTTCCTTATCCTTCCACACAATCTCTCCGTCTTCACTGTCACTCGCATTTCCCCACCACCTTCTTTAGAAACGATAAAATGAAAGGGAGATGGGTGGGAAAAGGTGCTCCCTTCCTGCTCATTGTGGAACACCATGGAGTATGCCTGAGAGAGCATAAGCTCTGGGATGAGAAAGATATTCTTCTGAATCTGGCCTCGCCCCTTACTAGCTGTGAAACTGTAAGCAGCTTATTTAACCTCCCGGAGGCTCATTTTCAAGTTCTGTAAAAGGGATCTGTTCATTCCCTCAACATATAGGGGTTTGGGTTAGGATTAATGTTATTCTTGCCCTCTCCCCATCTTCCCTGGGAGGTCCCCTTACAGCCCATCCCGAACCTTTCCAACAAATTATTGAGAAAGAATGGAACTGTGAGAAGATGGCAAAATAGGGAAAGGAGAAAGGTGGAAGGCGTAGACAGCCTGCGCTCATTACCTACCCCTCCTCCTCCGTGCCGTTTATCCCAATCCCCCTCACTGGCGCCACTCCCACTCCCCCGACTCCACTCTTTCAGAATCCCTGCCCCAGGATAGGGAGGCCTTGAAGCTGAGACAATGCAGGTCTTATTTCCAGGGCCCCCCCACCAAGGACAGAGCGAGTGAGAGCCTCCCCTCCTGTCACCCGAGCTACAGAGTGCTCTAGCAAGGAGGCCACGTTCCCTGCTTGCTAACTGCTAATTTGAAACTCTGAACACACATAATTCATGATAGATGTAAAGTACCCCAATTCAGGTAAACAAGCAAAACTTTTGTAGACGGGACAGGAACCCTAACCACAATGAGAGCTATTATTCCTGTAGGATCCTGCATTCTACCTTTTAACCACTTGCAAACAAACTTTTGGATCACGCTGAATTTTCACACCAGAGCCTGCCAGGACTGTGTAGTCAAAATAATGGTAGATATTTTAACGTTCCTGTCAGCATGAAGGATATTTTTTAAGAAGGAGACCTGAACATAAAGTTTGCTTGCTTTGTCAGAGAAGAAACAAAATACACTGAAGGAAATTTGGATCATTTTTGTGTCTGTAAGTGAAGGCAGTCACTTTGTTGACAAAGTAATGGAGAGTTTCACTCAAGCCCTAGGGAGGAGAAAGTGCTCCAGAGGTCAGGCGGTCCATCCCCTGCCTCTAGGAGGAATGTACCTAACTTGCCACAAAGACCCTTCAGGAATAAATGAGCTAAAGCACCATTTATAAAGAATTTAACAATAGTTATGCAATGGGACATTTCTAAATTAAAGAGCTCTGGGAGCACAAATTTCACAAAGCCCAAATCAAGAAAGAAGGAAAAGAAAAGTTAGTTGTTAGGACAGGGCAGGTAGGAAGGAATGGGTTTTGTCAGATATTTTCAGTTTTATAAAATTAAAACCAACTTTTAAAAACCAGGGTAGTCTTTAAAAACCATACAAACCAAAATACAATTTTATGGTGGTTTTTTTTTTTTTGGAAAAAATGGCATGCCAACCATGTCCACACGCAGAACCACACAGTTACCTAACTCTCCTTTAGAAGTATGCAATGGAAACATCAAAAATTGGCAGGCAAACAAAATAATATAGTTTTAGGTTAGTGTCTCTTCAAATGTAGGGCATTCTGAGTGTATTAGAGTCATTCCATGTTCACATGAATGTAGTTTCTTACACTGTTTAACATATAGGACATTTTTAGAGAAAAAAAACAATGTAGCAAAAATTCACTATTACTTTCTAATGCTACATCTTCCCTGAGAACAGGAGTTAAGAAAATTCCAGTCAAGGAGAAAATTAAGATTCAAGTAAAGTTTTTATATTAGGTTAAGAAAGGAACCTTCACAGAGCCTGTGATGCCAAATAACTGTACATAATTTTTTTTTAGTAAATCAGATGATTTTAGTGTACCTATTTAAAGATACCTGATATTCCAGAGATTGTAACCAAAAAAAAAAACACCACCTTTTATAAAATGAATGAACCATTCGTATTATAACCATGCTCTGTCATCTACTGAAAAGTTGGTTTATGCATACTGGATTTTCAGGCATAGAGGATGAGTTCACCTACTCTTAGGAACATGCTCTTTTTAGGTACTACCCTTTGTATGAAATTAAAGGGGAGAAAAAGAGAGACGATATAAATTGTAGGAAAAAAGAAAAAAGAAACCAAGGCCCTGGGCTCAATGTGGGTATGTGGACTTTAAAACCAGACCATAGGAGTTTGAAATGAATTCTGAAGTATAGGGAAGCCGCCATTCCTTATAGTCTCCTTTTGTAATAGACATGCACCTGGTAAGCAGCTGATACTGTTTTGAATTATAAAGCTGCAGGAATCCCGTTTGGGTTGGTTTGGTTTTTTTGTCTGTTTGTTTTGTTTTTTTGGTTTGTTTGTTTTTGAGACAATATAAATTGAGGAAATAATTCCATGAAATTGACATAAGGGAGGCAAGCCATTCCTATCTAACTGACAAAAACGGGAGGCTGTTCAGATCGTTAGGAATACTGTTAAAGGTACAGATTTGGAAGCATATGAGTAATGAGGTCTTTGAGCAGTCTCACTTCAGGGAGGGAAGAGACGAAGGGGGACACTGGGGCAGGGCTCTGAAATATAGTTTAATGGGATAACAAGAAGCGGAGTTTGCGGCAGAGTGGCCGCGGTGAGAACTCGGAAGAGTCTGGAAGCTCTAGTTTCAGAACACATCAGCCTTGAGGAGAGAAGAAGAAATCCAGAATTCAGAGACTGGGTTGCAGCAATGTCATAAATAGGCTATATTGTGGGAGTGGTGACTAGCAGATTTATAGAGAAGGCAGAAAGGGAAGGGTTCAGTCAAGGTTACAAGCAATGGAGGCAATTGGAAGAGGGAAGTGAAACAGCGTGGTTTGTGAAGATGTGCCATTCGAGAGTAAGAAATGCTTCTGAGTCTGGGATTGCATTTTGCAAAAGCAGAGGAGTGTGGAGTATCAAAAACCACTGCTGGTTTTTCCTCTGATTGCTCTGTCTTCTCACTGAAGGACGCCCCCCAACAACCATATAGTCATGATCATCAATTAATACAGTACCCTGCATTCTCCACATGCTCAGTCAATACACACACACACACACACACACACACACACACACACAGCATAACTAATTCATATTTTTGAAACACTAGATTCACAACTCTTCACTGGGGGCTTTATTTAGACACTTTCTTATACGAAGGGAATAATTATCTATATATAGATGTATATGTCCTCAAGTTTTGGGGTTTTTTGTTTTTACATCTCTTATGTCTCCAATAAATTGCAAGCTTTGTGTGATGGCTAAGTTCTCAACTGAGTCAGTATCTCAGGGCTCAAGTCCTCTTTCCACCAGTTCTTAATTGTATGACCTGGAGCGCAAGTCCCCTAAGCTCAGTTTTGTCTTCTATAAAATGCGAATTATAGCACTTACTCTGCTTACCTCTGAGAATTGTAAGTAAGCAAGGTAATGGATGCAGAAGTATTTTATAAATTACAAACATCTACCCAAAGGTAAGATGGTATTATTATCATCTTTAACATAATTTGTATACCATACAGTTACTCGATAAATATGTGCTGATTCAAAGCCTATTCCAGACACAAGAGAGCATACACGCAAAACAACAACCAAAGATAAACGATGCTAAAAGGGTAAAAATACTGACAAATCTGGAGCACTTGCTGATGATTCTCTGGAAACAAAGCAGAATAAGAGAAGCCACTCTAGATATTAGAAGCTTTAGCCTACAGGCTCCCAGCAGACTGAGAAGTGGCATGTGGAGGCCCCTTTTGGTCTGTGACACTGAGGAAATGTAGGCAGCCCAAGGAAGGATACCTTCTTTACTGATACTTTCCATGTCCCATTAGAACAGCCCAGCACTTTTCTGCTTTAATTATTGTTACCAATATCCACATTTTTATTCATATTTCCAACAATTTTAGCCAACTTTGATCTCCCTTTTCCTATGTGACTTCTTTAATGTGGGTTCCATACCATTCTGTATGGAATCCAGGAGGTTAGTACCTTCAAGCATGTCCAGAACAGGGGCATAAAAATTGTCATTGACGGGACTAAGTCATTCAGGTTTTGTAAGCTCACCCCAATCCCTGTAATATTTAACATTAGTGCCAGGAAGAGAGTAGTAATTATTTACATGTCTAAAAACAGACCCAATCCTGTTCTCTCAGCCATGAATACCTACCAGTACAAATCTAACAAATCTGATCAAAACAGAGCCTTCAAATACCTGCCGTGTTGCCACATATGTAATCAGCAGAGGCAGACCTACCCTGAAGCCTAATGAGACTGAAGGTTCAGGGACCCCCGTTAGCACTGGCCCTTCCAACACCCACACCTAGTATGGGTGTATTTGTAATTGGTACTGTTATACTTAAAACAGAGGCCCATGTTGTATAAGCTTCAGGCCCTATTAAACTGGGATATAATCCTGATCATCGATACATGAAGAGCCACAGATCACACATCATTCAGTTCAGACGTACTCTTCAGTGCACCTTCATATACAAAAGGACAAGGTCTGTAAAAGAGGTAAATTTCCAAAGCACCACATAACTATTATCAGGGTCACGTTCCATATCACCACCATTTGTAACACTGTGAATCTGCTGCCTTCTTCTAGGCCCTTGCCTGTGCTGGCACCATTCCTGATGTTTCCATTTCTCAAAGAAAGTTTGTGGTCGTAGACCCAAACCAAGGGCTACTCTGAAAGGGAAAAAAAAAAAGGAAGGAAAAGAAAAGAAAAGCAACGCCCCTATAATGTACTTGTCAGAAACAAAGCAATTATGAACATCATATGATTAAAAAGGGAAAAAAAAGTCATTTAAATAATGAACTCTAATTTGACTATTTAGCAACTCACTATTTAGCAATTTGCTATTTTTATTACATTTTAAATCAATCCATCCAACAGAAATTCTCTCAACCCCTCACAGTACTATTTCATTGCTGTAAACCTATATTTCATTGCAAGACAATATCTTCCTATAATAAAATGGTAATAAAAAGAGTACCAATTATCCCAGTATTTTCTCAAAATAGGTAGACTTTTTTTCATGCCTTAATTTTATGTTTTCCTTTGCCCCATACTAAAAGCTCGGCATAATTATCCCTGAACAGGTTGAGCAAGGTCTCCGCAAAAATCTGCTCAGGGTGATTATTTAGCTTTTTTTTGTATTTGCAGAATTTAGCTGAGACTGTTACAAGCGGTTTATCAAAATAAATGCTTGATTGGCTTTAGCAGTTTTTCGTAATTGAAAAAATAAAGAAAAAAGAGTTTTCTAATAAATGGAAGGAGAGAGAGGTTAAATACTTTAATTACTAACTTGCAAAAAGATTTCCATTTGAATATGGAAACAATGTAAAGGGGTCCCTAATTTTTATGGGACTGCAGTCACTCCAGAGGATTTAATGATACTGCTGGGCAACCGACGCTGTGCAACTGAATAATGTGATTTCTAAGCATACTTCCTTAAAATTTAATAGTGCTCGGGAATATTTAAACCGGGCTATTTTAAAAGGAAAGTTGAATATGCAAATTTGTGGGGGGGGAGGAATTAAGGAAAGAGTGATTTTTTTTTTTTTAACGATACGTCTTTCACTTTCTATCTTTAAATGAAAACCAGTTACTTTTGAGTCAACAGGCATGTGAAAAGAGAGTTACAGAAGGATTTTCCCATCAAGGACTGCTAGATATTAACTGAAGAGCTCAGGTAAATGCGCTTTTCCCTTTTAAAGCATACTTGACATTTCTGATCTTTGAACTCTGATTTTTCACTATGTGTAGGGTCCGCCTCAGTAAGGTCTTGAGAAGTAAAGGTCTTCTTGAGCTCAAATGACCCTCATTGCTTGCTGACCCTAGTCATATTTGGGCACTGTATTGTGGAAAAGCCATATTAACTAGATTTCAAGGATTCAGCCACTTCAGCTATACATTGTACCCCCAAACTGGAGATTTCATAAACAAAGGAATCTCCATCCTTCTAAATATCAGTTAATTCCACCTAATCAGATCTATTATCAGCACTAATCCTAACACATAGATTACCAGCATTACAAAGCAGCCATTCCTAATTAGCCCTCCTTCCTAATACCAGTAGCCCAGGAAAGCCTACCCACATTACTATATTAAAAGGGAGTCTACTCTGAATTGCTGTTTTGTTTGGAAAGGAAGAAAAAAAAAAAATCTGTGTTCCTTTCCAGCTGGCAGTTTTCCTAAATTAGATTAACTTTTAATTTAAATTAAAAATTTTAAAAGCCTTACACAAAGAGACAGTAATTGCCCATTTGAAACATCCAAAAAAAGGTGATTGAAGGGTACAGTAATATGCTTACATGAATAATAAATAATACTTAGCATTTAGATAGAGCTTTCCCCTCATCAAATCACTTCTTTATGAGCATTAACTAATTCATACATTATCCTCGCAAGAAAAGTAAAATGAAATGATAACGTTTCTCTACTTTAAATTTGGGTAAACTGAGGCACACAAAGGCAATTCTGTCATGATGATGACACATGCGTTACAGAATGTGGGCTATATAGTCAGGCATTTTCTTGTGGGAGCTGTACGTGCCATTAAGTTCAATCTGAAATTCACTTCGGCCACAGGCATTGTGTGGGCTTTGATGATGTTACACAGGCCAATTCTGATTCCTATCTCTGCCAATGGCTAAGAGAAGTTGAGCAAGATACCTAAAATCTTTTTGCCTTAACGTCTTAATCTATAAAATGGGGGAAATTATGCCACACTGTACATACAGACCCACTCACACACACGCATACACAGCGCCTAGTAAACGCTCAACAAATGACAGTCATTATTCACCATTAGGAGGAGTTTATAAGACAACTACTAACAGTAAGCTAATGGAATATTTCAAGTACTCTGACAGGAAATGGAGCCATAACCCCAACTAGGTGTTCAAATGGAATAAAATATTCCAAAGCCCTTGGAAAAATATTAATGGCACAATTTCCAAGGCAATGCTTAATAGTTTACATTATATGCAATTAATGTACTCCCAGTGAGTACACATTCATCTCAAATTACTGGTTTCCACCCTTTTTAACATTTAAAAAAAACCTCACAGATTCAAGATATCGATTTTACTTTCAGCATCCACTGATGGAGGAAACAATGACTAAGAACTACAGTAAATTCTGTTGACACCTTTGTGATGCTTCTAAACAGATTTATGTTTTTACTCTAATCACAAGAGACTCCACACGTGTCCAAAAAACCTGTAGAACATATGTGTGACAAATGTCAGTTTGTGGCCCATGTGAATTTGAGAAACCTTTGCAGTAAGCCCAAGATTCCTCCAAGGTCTGTAGCCCACAGTGTGGGAACCGCTCTCCTAGAGGCTCAGAAATAAAACAGTGTCCAACGCTTTCTGTTGCACAGCTGCGATCCACCAGAAAAATTGAGTGGCACAATCAGTTTCCATGTTCTTAAAATTTTTCAAATGGAACATAGAGCTGTTTTAGAGCTGAAGAGAATTTAGAAAGCTTCCAATGCAAGTCATCCATTTTAAGATGAAAACACTGAGATCCAGAGAGGTTGTGTTTTTACTTCCCTAACTACCAGGTAATGGCATAAACTCAATACTTAAAGTTTTAATTACAGCCCACTGTGTGTGTGTGTGTGTGTGTGTAGGTGTGTCTAGGGCACTTCTAAAAAAATAAAAAGCAATATATAAACTGTTTTTTTTTTTTTTTTTGGCCAATCCTAACAAATGTGATGCAAGATTGTTCTGCACAGGTCCAAGCAGCACTCAAAATCTTTTATTACAATGGTCTTCCTTTTCTCTTTTTTATCGCTTCAATGTTTTTTTTTTTTTTTTCCATTAACACAGTGACAGGATAGGGGCACTATGTACCTCTTTGGTTTTTAACACCACTGGTTGAACATAAAATCAGTTAAGATATGCCAACCACTACAGAGAAAATAAAAACCTAAAATCTATTTTCATCACACTTATAAAGGCGTGCATTTTTAAGCTGCCGGAATTTTAAACATATTTTCATTTCTCCTCATCTGGAGAATTTACATGGTTGCAAGAAAACCTTGTCGAAACCTTATTTTGGTCTTCATGGAGCGTAATCTCCACATCTCAGACTGCCTGCAGCAGCCTGAATCCCATTTGCAGCTTCCTCTGGGGTTCTGTGAAGCTCTATTAGTACTGCATATTACACATAAGTTACTTTTAATGCTCTTCCAAGGCTTGTTAAATGCTACACAAACTTTACACTTCACGGCTCTAATGTTTAACTTATCCACCAGTAAGTTTGAACCCACAATTCATCCAGTTGTTCATGTTGATGACTTCCACCCATTATTATTTCTAAATGAGTTCTTTTTTTAAAGAACTAGATTTTGATTAATAGCAGTTACTGATTATGTACATGAAAAGAAATACCTTGAACCTCTGCCCCAGACGTTTGACAAGGTAAAACCAAAGATGTAAAGGTAGTGGCTTAATAGTTTTATTTAAACTGTGACACTTATTAATAGGCGCAAACAACCTATTCAAATGTTATGCATTAAATGTGACTGCTCTACTTACTGGGACATTCCAGTGCCCTCTACCAAAACAAACCTAAATGGGACGATTCAAACAGGTGAAAATGTTTATACTTATTTCCGGGTTAGACTGTACTAGTTTTTCCTTTTGGAAGGTGAACCTAAAATATACTATTTACAATATACAATTCACAATACTTTCTGCATATCGTCCCCCCCCAGTTGCATTTAGATCACATATGATTCTGATTTGATAGAATTCTGTCCAAAGCTACATGCAACCTTAAAAAATCACAGCCTTTGAGGAAGAGCAAATAGCTCTTATTGCGCCTCACAGAGGAAATTTTTGTTGGCTGATATTCTGACAAAATTTTATTTTCAGTTAGGTATTTACTAAGGTTTTTTTCTTAGAACAATAATCTCACTTAAAACAAATATATAGGTATATAAATATGCCCAAAGGTATAAGCAAAGTGATGAAAACCTTCATATTCCTAAATGTCACAGCAATGGTAACATCAGTTGCATTTGGAAGGAGAAACCTTAATGTTTCTTTCCTATCTTCATTGCTTAATGTCAATTAAATTGTATAATTACCATATAATTATGTGTTCTTAATTTCTACTTAGGAAGAAAATTTCAATCATTTTTATTTTGGGACATTCAGAATATTATAGAAAACAACCAGGCTTACCATGTTTATCTGTCAGAAGCACTCTCTTCAACCATCTAAAGCCTCCCTGTATTTTAGTAGGGGACACTCTCTCTGATATCAGGTTATTTCAAAGATACAGAGACAAAACAAAAACAAAGAAGATTAAAAACCCAGAGAAGATAGATTTTGGAATTTAAGTATTTTTAGTAGATTAAAATAGTCTATTAAAATAATCTTTGTGGAATTATTCAGCCACAGTAAGTGCCTGTCGAACAGTGTTTGGAAAGTAACAGTGGTATTTTGTCATTATTATAAATTTCATAAAAATGAGATTCCCGAGTATACTGCCCTTTTATTTTACCTTAATTTACAGGCAATTTAACAGTGACCTATTTATGGTAAATGCTTTGTTAAGGAGATAAAAGAACCAAACTATTTTTAAAAAGAGGTGAGCAGTGGACGTTTTTCCTTTTCAAGTAAATTTTACAGTGAAAAAAAGTATATATTTAGATAGTTAAGAAAATTACATATTTAACAGAGGCATATCCAGACTTGACACAATCATCAACTTCTGAGTACTCCCAAATACGCTATTTTAGTCCTCTCTTTAAAAGGAACATCATATTTAAGATTCTTTTAATAATTATTTTAAGAAAAAAAGCCATACTTTGATACTGAATCCTATTTGTGTATATTACAACGGCACAAATTCCTCCCCATTGAAAAAGAACTTTCTGTGAAGAGATGACTTAGTCATTGGGAATTCTCAAAAAGAAAATTAATATGATGTTATCAGAATAATTGAAACTTGACCACTTTGCACACTGTTATTTTGATAGAATCGTTAGAAAAATGGGGGAGGGGACAAAGATCTAACACTCTGGTCACACAGACATCCCCATACTACCCCATGTTCAGTGCTCCCACTACCAGTAAGAATGGTGTCTGTGGCAGCCAACCCTAACCACTGCCTTGATTAACCAGGATTAAGTAGTAATTAAGACCATTCCAATTAAGTTTTAATTTTAAAAAATTAACTGCAAACTCAGTCATTCAATAAAGAGTTGTAGTCGTTTGGTGTGTTTCTAGGCGAATATAGCAATTTACTATTGACAAGCACTAACGGACGAGGTCATTTCACAAGTATAGTGTGGACAAAGGTGAACCGGGCAACTGATGAAATCTGTGGCCAAGGCGAAATAGCAATCTCTGAGCCAAATGGTAATAAAGTTACTGAAATGAAGCAATGTAGTTTCTAAACTGAACTGTCATAAAGGAGGATATGGGCTTCAAACTGGCATGTCAGTGGTAATTAAAATATTATTTCTCTTTTTTAAAAAGTTCCAAATGGCGTTAATAGTCTTATCGATTTTTTATTCCGACAGCTAAAAATGAGGGGAGAGGAATACTGTGGAGCAGACTGTAGGGAAGGAGTGGGCACTGTAGAGGTTTGCAAGGAGGGAGGGCAAGCAAAATCTGTAAGGGCAGAAAGAGAAAAAGAAAAAAAAAGTGGACATACTGACCCACTGGAGTCTATGAATGCTTCCATAATCAAAATACTCCATTACCCTAAAGTAAAAAAGTCAAAGGGATTCAGAAGTTATCACATACGATATGAATGCTTACAAAGCAATGGCTGCACACAGACTACATTGTCCACAAGGATAGAGAAAGTTTCTGTGAGGCAAGATGACGATAGTCAGTTTCTCAAAAATAGATTTCTCCCGAGGAGTCCCGAGGCATTCTCTACATGATCCCTTGTGGAAGTGACTGGTTCGGCTAGCCAAATACTTGGTCAGTTTATTCAGCTAGGGCCTGACTGGTATCATTAGGTGCCAGCACAAACAAAAGCTTTAAGAAAAATGCATTTGTTTTGTGTGCCTAGCTTTCCCCTACTAGGAAAGATCGAGCTCCCGGCTAACAAGAGATAAAACCTGTAATAGCTACAATTGGTATCATTTTTGCTATTCTCATGTTGAAAATAAAGCAGCTTGTGTGTGTGTGTGTGTGTGTGTGTGTGAGAGAGAGAGAGAGAGAGAGAGAGAGAGAGAGATTGAGAATGACTTCCAGGAGACATCACTGAATCATAGACCTTATGGTTAGAAATAATCAAAAGATCATCAGACCCAGGACCCTACCTTACCTTAAATGAGAGTGAGAGTGCTTCAAACAGTAGTGAAAACCATGTCTGAGATAAAGAGCTATGAAAACGGAGATGGGGCTTCTTTGCATGGATGCTAGGGTGTAAATCCACATGCAGTCTGGGAGACCCAATGAGGACTCAGCTTCCTCGGAAAGCCAACTTTCCATTTGCACCACATAAGTTGGCCCTTGGCAAGCACAGAGAAGGAATACATCCACCTTGCAGTAAGTGAACAGTGCAGCCCAAATCTAAATCTAGACACTCCTTAGCAACCAACGTACTCCTCTTTACAGTGAAAGCCTACCTAAAGAATAGTATTTAACCATAAAACAGCCTCCATACCAGTTCTCTAGGTAATCCACTTTATAGCTAGCTAATTACATGTGATCATCTTTCACTTAATTGAAATTCACTCACATTCACTCAATAATTTCACTCACATTATTCAAAATTAAGTGATTTATCTAAACAGAAATATAAAGCACCAAATAGATCATTTGGAAAGGACACACACAAATCACCAGGGACCTAGGACCCAGATCAGAGCATCAAGAGGACCTTAGTTTTAATCTGTAAGAGAAAGGCCAAAAATTTGGAAATTTCGGCAATTTCTTTTTAAATCCCCTTCAAGGCATGATCCTAAGTTACAGGCTCCAGCATTCCCCACCCAGCTATTAGAAGCCCCAGAAGTGATTTGCTGTGTGATGGAGGATCTATCTGCACAGGACTTTGTGGACCTCAGATCCCATTACCGGGAGAAGCCCCCTCTTGCCAGTCTCTGTCCAGCCCCAGTAAAGCAAAATAAACATATAACACATGCTTCCAGAATGAAAGTTGGCTTTTCTTCTCAATGTCTATGAGCAAAAAATAAAACGGTGTTTTAAAATGGGCAGGCCAGTCAATTTATTTTTTTTCTCATTCTTGGAAGCTCCAGGAAAAAGGGGGGGGGGGGAAGAACTACACTAGCCAGATGTAAATTATTTATATTTATTTTCTTATGGCTTTACAAACGTTAACATATGCTGTCATATGACAGCCCATAAGGAAAATAACAATACAAATATTAACTGAATAAGAAATGTCTGATTAAAACTAAGAATTAACGGTGGCTGCTTCTGTACTGTGGAGACATGGCAAGTATTTGTAAAATCTTCCCTGAAGTTCTGTGCCTACTACACGGATTTTTTTTTTTTAATTCTATGCCAAAGTAGTGATATCAGTTCATGCTGCAGTGGTAATCATTAGAGTTCTGGCAGTGAAAACACCCTCCTGATGCAGAAAGCAAGTGTGTCAATGGGCAGCCTCCATTTTTAGGGGTAAGGGAAGTTATCCGGGTCACTCTCAACGAGTGTGAAATTCCAGCCTAAAGGTCTACGGTCCTCAGAAAGAAATACAAAGTAAGATTTAGCAAGGATACAAGCTCCCCCACTCGTGAAAAATAAGAAGATTAAGCAACCTCTCATCTGTCCTTGGTTTATTTTGCTTTTTATTTTGGTAAGGCTAAGTGACCTTCCGCCACAGGAAATAAATCTGTAAGGAGCTGAAAATCCTAGGCAATTAATGTACACTGACCAACAAGTGAGTCCCCTCAAATTATGGTTTTGGATGTGCCAAATGCACAGGGAAATGTGTGTGTGAACAGCAAGGTAAGGCAAAACACAGGCTGACTGGCACCATTGCTGGAACACAGAATTGAGTTTAGTTCTGGGCAAGATTGCCTGCCTCCTGACTGTGACATAATAGTGTCAGGTAAATGAAAGGTTTTATTTAGTGCCAATTTTAACAAAACCCAATGTTTAACTTATGACACAATAGGGATTTGGAGGTCTTCCTCAACACCTTAAAAGGATGTGGACCAGAATCCAGCATGAGATGAAGGTGCTATTTCATCTGGTACAGTTCCCACCCTCACCCCAGGTAATAACTTATTTATTGATAAAATGAAGACCTATAGCATTAACCAAAGAGATACAATTACAAGATTACATGGAGTCAGCATTCACCTATACACAATGGTTTGTTGGACTATAAAGGACCATCCGTTTCACATCTTTTCATTTCATACAAACTCTTTATTGCTTCGCTAAAACTAAAACCTACGTACTTGTGCACATGCATGTGTGCACAGACACAAGCAACATGAGAAAAAAAAAGAGCATTCATTTTTAACCACAGCGCTGCAAGAAAATCAAATATCCTTTTTACTCCAAAGGCACTGCCTGGATTAGAAGACGCTTGCCGCTTCTCAAAGCAAGTCCAGTTACCATAACAAATGCACATTTTACCAGCCTTGGAATTCTAATTGTGTTTAATACAGTTTCATGTTGCATCAAAGTACAAAATCAATACCAATTGTCCAGCACACAGGAAAAATGGAATCTATAAACGACTGTTATTGAGTAATTAAACACCTATTATTGTCATGGGTAGTGAAACAATGAATATGATAAGATAAATTTTTGCAAGAAAATGCTGCAGTGATTAATACCTCCCTCCGTATTAAATAAAATGACTGCCTTTTGTGCAGTACCGCTGGCGGAAGAACGGGGACGCGGGAAATAGTTGCCTGGGCCACAATAACAGGCTAACCTTGAACTGAACTCCTTTCCTCAAGAAATTAAATGCGGTAGCAGGACTTTAAATCCCCCCACTTAGAGCTCATTTGTGCACCACGTAACCTGCAGTTCCTGAAAAGAACTGATTATCTTCAAAAGGAGAATCCCTTTATGATTTCTTTATGAGTGTGAATATTGTTTCTACAAAAAAAAAAAAAAAAAAGTATTGCAATGTCCAAAAAGGATAAGATTAACAGTGTAAGCAAGGCAAAGAGACTTGTCCCCATCGGATACCATTTCTACTTCCAGGAACTCAAGTGCAGAATGTAATCTGTTATGGAAAACTGTACATTAGACTGAGAATGAGGGTAGAGGAAATGCCTATTTAGAAAAAGGGATTAATCTGTTAGACCGATGCTGATGCTCCTGGCTATTCTGTTGCCTGAGTTTCTGTATCTTTCTGGGTCTCCTGTCTGTCTCTCTCTCTCTCTTTCTCTCTCTGGCATAAGCATTAAACTCCTCTGTCTAGAGCCCCATCTCCTGTACACACACACACACACACACACACACACGCGCGCACGTGCGCGCGCACACGCACACGCACACTCCCCACCCCACCACATGGTTCCTCTATTGCTTTGCCTTTTTTTTTTTTAACTTAAGAATGATGCACCAGGAACAACTACAAAGTACAAAAGATGAATCTATGGATGTGACACTTGTAAAGGGTAACCCTATTTCACAAGTGAGATGGGACAAAAAAGAAAGAAAAAAAAGGCCACTGAAGCAATAACTGCTCACTGAATTACCATTAAATTGTAAGATTTACAATCCGATGGACAGTAAGTGCATATCTAATGGAGTTTGTCCTCTAAAGAAGTATAAAGTGAATCTTTGCAGCATAAAATGTGTGGAGGTGATAGATGTTTCTTTTAATCTATGTTTTTAATTAAAAACAAAAAAAGTTCAAAACACAACAAAAGGACACATTGATGCAACACCAGCAAAGCCCTGAGGCAAACTTAGAAGCTAACCTAATTTTAAATGCACTTTATATTAACTATTTTCATTTTCTCTCAAACTGAAATCACTCTTCCAAATTCAAAAGTAAGATAACGTGATCAAGTAAGTATAGCAAAATGGAAGCCATGCTATCTTTCAATCAGCATTAATACCTGAACAGTTAAACTTTTTGAATTGTTTAAAAATAAAAAACACCTAAAGTCCAAATGATTGATTATAAGTATAAATTGTGAGGGTTTTTTTTTTTGCTGAAGGCAAAAATTAGAGAGTTTATTAGTAGCATTGTGTCACTTAATAAAGGCAAATAAATTCTTATGTTGACAACATGGAAAGAATTCGAATATGATACTAATGTAATCAAGTATCAATAATATTATGACTATGTTGGTTTTTCTTAACACAAACCACCCCCAGAAAGGAACTGACTATTTTGGAACAAAATCACTTAAAATGCTTTAATTAATTCTTTAGTAATCATTAAAAGCAAATTCCAATCCTCATTCCCTGTGCTGCTTTCCAAAGTACACATTCATGAAATAATGCCCATTTTCTCCCTCATGACAAACACCTAATAAAACACATCTGGTCAGAGATTCATGCACATGGATAATATTTTAGCAAAAGCTTTCTGGAATAGGAAAATTGATACAAGGTAGCATAAGTAATACTATTAGAGGACTTACTTATTTTATTTAGATAAATAGGTGTCTTTTAAGTAGTATTTCAGAAGTCACTGTCCTTGAATTAAGTAAAATGTAAAACTGTTATGCCAATTTTGCAAACCTATGCTTTGCTCTTCTCACCTCTCCCCCACATGATCTGAATTTTATTTTAAAGGATTAACAAGTAACACATTTGATCAGCAATGATATCCTTGTTCTTTTAAACCTTAGTGAATCAAGTTCGCTAAAGGTGAAGCAGTGGAATTATCAGTACAAGTGGCTATGTCATCAGAGCCTTAGAAAGGTGCTATACAGAAATGCCTAAACAGCAGCACCAAGGATTTTATATATGAGATATATACACACAGATCTCTCTCTTTCACACACGCACACGCACACGCACACGCACGGCCTGCCTCTGGTTGTTAAAAATATGAAACAGATTCACTACTGTATAGAAACCAAAAGGCATTTGCAATCCCCCCCGATTATTTGCAACTTCATTGCTAGTTTAAATGATGTACCGTTTTCTGCCCCCCACCCCCACCCCCGCCAAGATATTTTGAAAGATTATCTTAAAAATCAGTTGGTTAAAGCCCCTCTCTATGCTACAGTAAGCCGGAGAATTTCCAGCATCTGACGAAGACCAGTGGACCACCTGATACTTTTTCAGCAGAGTGATAAAATTAAAGGATGGCTTTGATTTGCTTGAAGGATTACTTCCCTCACTTAATTGTTTAAAGTGCACAGTATTAGCACAAAGAGGGGGAAGGAAGAAAATTAAGAAGGTGACTGTAGAGCCTGAGCTAATTGCAAGCTGATTAGATTGTGCCATGCAAGAGCTCTCCCTCCGTTACATACCATCACAAGCTCTGGTCTTTTCCACCCTGCTGCTGCAGCAAACAAGCTGATTTGCTAACAAAGTGGTCAGCTCGGGCACTTGCACAGCGGCTCACGGGGTCCACAGACGGCTGCTCTCCATGCAGAGAATCTCAAGCTCCATTTTCCAATCTGATTACACGGCATCTTGTTCCAGCAGCCTTAAACCTTCATGGCAGTTTACCAACATTTTCATCACTTTTTTCTTTTACAAAGCAAAAGAAGTGATAAGCTCTCAGGTGCCCAGGATTTCATAGTCAATGGCTGGCCAGCAGCCAGCATTCCCTCACCACACAACTGTTTCGGGCCACACTGCATAAAGCAGACAGGATTTACCAGACAGCACAGAACTAGTAGAATTTTGCCATGTGTACATGTAAGCAGCATGTTTCTGCCCTTACGGATGTCGACTGTTGTGTCTAATCACATCTAGGAAGTACCGAGACCTAATAAGTACCCGGCCTGCCCCCGCCCCCATAAAAAAGAGGTGATGCAAAGCAAACCAATAAGCATATGGCCATGAATTCACTATTACCCTAACTAATGTGCTCAGGAACTCTGCCTGGGAAATGCAAAGCCCTAGTAACTGTTTTTAAAAGCCCTGGTTTGACAACCTAAACAAGTTACCTCGGTGATGATGAAAATGATCCTAAGTGACTTTTCATTAAAATCAAAAACGGTGTGGACAGCACAAAATAACTGATTAGCATCTTAAAACTTTCGCAAGCCCCTAGAACTCTAAAACAACAACAACAACAATCCAAAAGATGCAGAGATGAAGCACAAAATTTATCATCCAAAAGCCACCTCATGAGAATTACTTACTCCCTTTAATTCCCAGAAATCACATCATGCAGTTAGCAAGCAGGAGGTTCAGTGTAATGCATTCTCACTCAAAAGTTTAAAACAATGGCTGCTGTATCATTTCAGGTAGAACACCTATATGTAGACTCTTCCTCCTGTGTAATATTTTTAAAATTCACTTTTACCTATGGCCTATGGACCTAGATACAAAATAAACATGCTTCCATTCAGCCAAAAAAACAATAAACAAACAAAAAAGAATAACAGAGCCGCCTCCCGCCATGGCCAATAACTTTCTAACAGAGATAACGAAAAGAAAAATGGGTTTTAATGGCCGTGGCTATTGCTGGTTCATTTTTGCATAATATTGATCTATAATAAAGGGTCTGGGAGGGGAGGGGAGGGAGGAGAGGAGTCTACAGTTATGGGAAAAATGTACAAGTCGGCTCGCACGATGCCTCAGTTCTCCAGCTCACCAGTGCACTGACCCTCTGTATCTCGGAGTCATTAGCCAGAGTCCCAGCCCTGCCTCCAGGAGGGGGGATTTGAACTCACACATCGAAGTGGGGAGATTTGGGATTTTGAGCATGCCAGACAGAAGGGTCATTCCTCTTCACTGATGAGGAGGACGCTTGTCCCCTGGGGAGGGGAAAACTGGATGAGTGACTGTCGCAAGATTCAGGCAATGGATGTGCTGCTGACTCAGGAATGGACTCTGACAGCTACCCCCTGCTTCAGTCCAGCCGCACGGAGTGGGAAGCGGTTTTAGGGTGGCAGCGTTGACAGGGACATGCAAAAGTTAGGGGGCAAGGGGAGAAGAGGAAAGAGGGAATGAATGAGCAAATGCAACAGCAGCTCCTTCTTGAGGCATATACGTAACATACAAGAAATAAACATCTTTCCTATTGCAAGTTGATATTGCCCAAGAGGTAAAAGATGTGTTTGTGGATATGCATATTTAGAACACCCACAGCACTTCTGAATGGACTTTAAGAGAGGACATGCATTTTAAAAACTCATAGACCAGACTCAGTGTATCTCCACGACCACAATACAGCAAAACCCTATAAACTCATAGAAAGTATACGCAACCAGCCATATATGTATTTGCATGTGGGTGGTATTCTGCATAAATGACTGTCAACTTAAAATGCCATTCTCTAATTTATATGCAAATTCTACCTCTGGTAAAATAAAAACATATTTTAAGCAGCTTATAGTGCCAACACATTATTCCCATGAATGATTCCTAGTAAACTATTTATGCCAACTGTGGGTTGTTGTTTTTTTTTTCTATGATTTATTGGATGGCGAACGAAACCACTTAAACTACAGTTGCCTGTATGAATCAGTAATTTTCATGTTTCTAATTAAAATGTAAACAGCATAATGAAGACATCAAGTTTTTAGGCAAATGTCTCTTCCAGTGCCACTTGGGGTATGATAATTACTAGAGCAGATCTATGGATGCTCCTGAATCCTCTACAAGTCCAGATTAAAAGCATTACTGCTAAACCTGGCTTTTTACACGAGGGAACTGTGTTCTCTAACCCATTCCCAGTTTGCTTACAGATGCACATTGGCACTACCTTGAAAACCTGGTCATTAAAAAAAATCAAAATGGAAAATAACAAACTAAGTAATTTATATTTAAAATGTTGATTATAAAACATTTACTGGCAATCAAAATGCTGGAACTAGATCTACTCGGATTTGATTCTCTGCCATTAGCTTCTTGAAAAAAGAAAAGGGAGAAAGACAGAAGGGGGGAGGGAGGGAAGGAGGAAGGAAGGAAAGAAGGAAAGAAAGAAAGAAGAAAGGGAGGGAGGAAAAAAAGAGAGAAAAGAAAAACAGCAACCAGTGTCCACCCTAAATTTCTAGAGCCCAGATCTGGGCTGTGGGTTAGAGAGATAAGCTGAGTCCAGATTCAAAGATAATGTTAGTTTCCAAGATCTATTTTGTTTAAATGAACAGTTTAAAGGAAAAAAGAAAAGTGCACCATACACAAATTAGCAAAATTTAAAAATAATATATAATCCATGGGATAAAAATGTGCCATTTCCCCCTCTCATACTCAAGAATGTAAAAGTGCCTTTGATATGAAGCTGTAATCTGTCTTCATTTTTATTTTAGCATCTACTTCTCTCTGAAATTCGTCAAAATGTATCCTAAAGCAAATGACCTCGTACGCGTGCTGAAGAAATACATCACCTCTTCTGCCTACAACTGCTCATTGAACCTCCCTCTGAAGCCTCTTTTTCCAAGTTAACCAGCACACTTGCTTTACATATTTACTACCTAGCACTTGAACAGTTTCTTGTTCAGTTATAATTCTGCACTCCCCCCTCCACACACCCCTCACAACTACTGCGACCACACCTGCAGCTGAGTGGTCCTAGCTGAAATTCACAGGGAGAGGAAAAGTCTACAATGAGTAATAAAAGGAAGGATTCTCCTTCTCCCCTCCCAATCCCAACCCTGGACTCGAAGTCCACAGACGGACTGATAGGGCCAATTTTCATATTATTTTTACATAAATGCTAGACAAGCATGTTGCTGAGGTTGGCTGTGAAATTGAAAATGGATAAGAAGTGTGAGTGTGTGCGGGGGTGACATGAGGCAGAGAAAGAGCAATTTTTGCACTGTTATGTTTTATTACTAAAGTAATGCCGACAAATAAATGTATATCCACCAACGTGGGGTCAGGGGGAATGTTTACTCAAAAAGCATTTGCTACCACTATTCCGTCTGAAAACATAGAAGCTTTCCATTTTTTTCCGCTTTGGGCACAGAGACATAGTATTTTGGGGTGGGAGATATATATATATATATATATAGAAAGAGAGAGAGCGGGGGGGATCTGAAAGAAGCATATTTTGGTGATGTTTAAAAAAAAAATTTTTAACACCTCTGGGGGTTTTCAGAGGGAAGGAAAGCTGATTAAACAAGGCCAAGTGTTTTGTCGGCTTAAGGGTGATATCATAGTTGTGTTCAATATCAGAAGTGTTGCGAGTACAGGCATCATTTCTATTCGCTTTGTGCCTGAAAGGTAAACACTGGATAGCATTGTGGATTAAAACAATAAGAAATCCCTTTCCTCTCAGGCTTTCAAGGCCGTGTTAATCGGGTGTAATTTTTAATGAACACTAGCTGCTTGGTACTCATTCAAGACATTTCATTAGAAGGTTATTCATTTAAAAATCAACGTTTCAACCATATCAAGCTGTAACCTTTCTTGAAATGTAAATGAATGGTTTAAATGAGAAGATTAATAAAGAAGGGATGTTCCAATCCCAAGCATGGCATGCTATGTATTTTTAAATTTGTCTATGCCAGATGCTGTCAGTCAGAACAAAAAACTGTCCAAGCAGACAATCTGTGCGTCTGAATGTTGATCATGTTGGAAAGTACAGGGGGGAGGGGGGGGGAGTGTGTCAAGGATTCGTGGTCCTTCATCTTTGCAGTAGAGCAAACACGTCTCTCAGTATAGCGACAGACAGCTGCTTCCACTTTCTAATGTGCCCTAACTTAGATCACTGAAAGAATTGTCAGCACTCAGAGAAACACACAAAGATAACACAGCCAGCTGCCATGGAGGGGGAAAACAGCACAGCTCAGAAGAAATGGGATTTGTTCCATTTGCATGATGCTGTCTCCCCTGGGCCCCTTTCTTTCAAATCCAAAGCACAAAAGACAACACTTAACATATTTGCTTAAAGATGACAACCTCATGTTGATTTCATTTGGATGTAACAGTGTCAGGATTACAGATATAAGAATATATTATATCTGTAACAGAGACTGACAAATGTACCCATCAGTGGAACTGTCTGATTCATCTGCTTATACAGCCATTTTACCATCCCAAGGGTGCCATCTAAGTAGTAACTTTAGAAGACTGAAGGTCTAATTTTATTACACCACATTTCAACCTACTAAACAATATTATTTCTAAAATAGATCATTTTTATTGGAAGTCTCCCTGATGAAAAATCCAGTAGACACCAGAGAATTTATGAACTGTATGGGTCCTTTGAACTCAATATACTGCCCATTTTAAACAACTTTTCTTGCTCTATGGCAAAAATCTCAGTATCAAATAAGTGAAGGAGAGGTTATGTGTGCTTTGAGTATCTAACTCTATTGATATATTAAACAGATTTTAGAGCAAGGAGGGGGGAAGGAGAGAGAGATCAATCGATTGATTATAAGGACATCTATAAAATCAGGCCTTACCTGATCCATCTGAATAAATTCTTTGTGACGACTTACTTCTGTCTACTCTCATGTATGTCTTCCCTTGGTGCAACATCTATACTTCAGTAGCAACTATATGAATAATCGTTGCCCATCACTATCTCTTGGACATATACTCAATCTAATTTCCAGTTAAGGTATTCCTCAGGTAGAGGATAAGACCAGAGACTGATTTAAAGCTAAATTTGAGACGAACCATGAGAGATGATGGACTCTGAAAAACAAACTGAGGGTTCTAGAGGGGAGGGGGTAGGGGGATGGGTTAGCCTGGTGATGGGTATTGAGGAGGGCACGTTCTGCATGGAGCACTGGGTGTTATGAACAAACAATGAATCATGGAACACTGCACCAAAAACTAATGATGTAATATATGGTGATTAACATAACAATAAAAAAATTAAAAAAAAAAAGCTAAATTTGCTAGCCACTAGTCATAATTTGTACAGCATTGGAAACCATGATTTTGATCTGAAGCCCCCGTACTTTCACACATCTTTATTTTACAAGGCTTTATGTATTTTGGCTTTATTTTTTTTAAGCAAATAGAGATCTAGGATGATGTGATTAAATCATTTTATTTGCATCTACAATACTCTGACTTACTTGATTGGAATTATGGGGGCAAGGATGGAGACACAAGGAACAGGTAGAGAGGAAATACCCATTCTCTTCCTATATGCAGTACACACATGGGGACACACACACACACACACACACACACACACACACGAGCACACACATAAATGTCTGGGCACATCCAGGCCCACAGCCCAACCAACTGACTTCCCATAATGAAAAGCTGGCTCCCTATGCTCCTGCTTTGTCCAAAGGAAGCTCTACTTCATGTTGCTATTTACTGGCAACAGTATAATCCACTCATTTGGTCTTGTTTTATAAAATAGAGCTAACTGCTATATGTGAAATTTCTGCACAGCAGATGGTTACCAGTCATTATTTTCCATTTGTTTAGTTTCTAGTAAGAACAAGAAAAACTGTGGAATAGTAATGCAAGGAGAACTAGCAGCCTGCATGATAACCCAACCAGTGCCAGAAGATGCATTAAAAAAAATCACTTTTATCACACAGTATATCAAAGCTAAATATAATTTTGAGGAATGAGGGGAGGTTATTCACCCCATCCCCATCCATAAAGGAAAATGCTATTTGAATAATTTATTTTATTTCTTAGTATAAAATCCTCTAAGATTTAGCCTCTCCATTTTTTTAAGTGATCAAAGTTTCTAGAAGCAACTTATTATAACCATTAATGTTTGTCATCACCCAAGCTGAAATCACTTTCTTTACCTCTAAGTGGCCCAGTTGTCCAACAGAAAATGGGAAATAGGAGCCATTTGTGGACAAGTGCACATGCACAGAAAATTAAGCTGTAAATATCTGGACTGGGTTATTACTGGAATCTGGAAACATCTGGGGCTACAGAACAAGCCAAGCCCCATTTCCACAATGTCCAGGTAATTGCTCAAATGATTTATACCTTACTGTTTCTATTAAAAATGTCTTTAAAGAGAAACATTTGTAGGCTGGGTTCTGCAATAAAAACTGGTATCTGATTTCACTTGCACAAAAATCTCGTGAAAGATGCTACATTTCTTCAAGGACATGCGTATGACTACACCAAACCCTGGACAAAGACGGGGCTGGAAGAAGGCGTGGTCAGTCGCTCAAAGTAAATGATCCTAGCAGGAAAGCAAATTTTAAGTGGCTTATTTGTGATTGGTTTTTATTCTAATCAAAATAACCGGTTTAAAAAATTCTCTTTGCACACATATGACAAATATATTCAAGCCATTTTAGGGTAAACTATACCTCATTATCCATTTGCAATTTCAGTTTTAACTAATTTCTTATAAACCTTGTTTACTGAATCTTCAACTGAATATCATGCCAAACGTATCCCCTAAGGGACAAGTAAGTGCCACTCCCAGATAGACCTGGGTCACTTAGTTAAGAATCTGGAGTGAGATTTAAATTGGCTCACTTACATGGTGTCTGTATGGAGCTACCGACCAGCTACTGAATACAAACACACACACACCCCCGCACACCCAAAGTTGTGCTCACTTGAAAAAAATTATGTTTCATTTTAGATTTGAAGCCAAGAGAACAAATACAGCATCGTATTCTTCAAGAATTGCCACTTCCAGGCCTAATTAAAAAAAAAATCCAGTTACTGACAACTTTCAACTCTGCTTATGAGGACCAAAAAAAAAAAAAAAAAAGGACAACAAAATCAACTAAATCAACTACTGACCACTGACTTTTAACCATGGCTCTTATTTTGTGGCTACCAACTCAGATTACTACTGTCTCCGGGAAATCACCCGATTTTCCTCTGAGAGGCCTAGAGGGAAAAAAGGCTGACGTTTTAGGCATGAAGGGTCCACGTGGATATTTTTATTTAGTTAGTCTAAAACCCCACAACTCCTGAGTATAAACAGGGCAGAATTTTAAGCTATGTCTTTTACTTTTTATTTTTATTTTTATTATGTATGTATATATGTATGTATGTATCTGACAGAGAGACAGAGCACAAGCAGGGGGAGCAGCAGAGGGAGAGGGAGAAGCAGGCTCCCCACTAAGCAGGGAGTCCCAATGCAGCACAGGATCCCAGAACCCTGAGAACATGACCTGAGTCGAAGGCAGACACTTAACTGACTGAGCCACCCAGGCGCCCCTAAGCTGTCTTTTAAATCTTCCCTTGATTTAGTTTGGTTTTTGGCAAGCTATCACCATAAGGATTTTCAGTTCATAGTTGTTACTCTCACTCTCATGGATTTTAACTTATTTATTTAAACAATTTTAACTTGCTTAGTTTATAGAATGGTTTCTAGAACACCAGAAGAGCTGATTTAACAAAGGAACTAAACACATTATTTTAGTCAAACTGCAGAAATGCTTTTGCTACCTTTCAAATTGTTTCATAATCTTTATTATTCTACCTACAATGTCCTTTCCTTCCATACTACTGAAGCTCTTTGCTGAAGATGCAGTGTTTTCATTCAATTAACTAAGCAACATTCGTCCACTGTAGCTCACTTAATGGCATTTCTTTGTCATAATCCAGGTTCAACAATCAGCACTGCATATACTTCCATGTAGAGTGAATGAGATCAACCCAGATTTCAGTATGAAGTGGTAAGATAACATCTAGAACTTTTCGGATCTGAAGAGCCCAAATTAAAAGAAAACTAGTGAGCTTCCAATAAAGATTACAGGTTGCCTTAGTAAAATTGTGTTTTTAAAAGAATGACGATAGATCCTTCGGGTTTTTTTGTTTGGTTGGTTTTTTCTTTTTTCTTTTTTTTTTTGGTTGGTTTTTCTTTCTGATTTCTTTCACAGAGCAAAGTGAATGGGTGCTTTTCTCTGGTACATCCATCTTTAGGTTCAAATACACAAATACAAAATAGAAATCTTGTAAAATACTGTTGACTAACTCATTACAATTTCAACACTTTGATCAAATTGAGCTTCCCTCAGAAAAAAAATGTTTTTTAAAGATTTTATTTATTTGAGAGAGAGAGCACAAGCGCACTAGCAGCGGGGAGGGGCAGAGGCAGAGGGAGAAGCAAACCCCCCACTGAGCGGGGAGTCCGATGTGGGACTCGATCCCAGAACCCTGGGATCATGACCTGAGTCAAAGGCAGACGCTTAACCGACTGCGCCACCCAGGCGCCCTCCCTTAGAACATTTTGTAATGCCATCTGTTGTAACATTAGTGACAGCTTTGAGAAAGAAACTGACCCTTCATAAGCACACAAACCAGACTGGTAATACAGAGGAACCACTAGAAGACAAGGTCATTGGGTGTAACCTCCGCTAAATTGCTTACTACCCAGTATTTAGTACAACATAAAGTAATAGTGTCAGACACTATTGAAATATAAAACAAAACTATGCCAATTAAATAAAATGTTAACCGAAGACATTCACAAACTACAGAGTCAATGGAAGTTTTCCTATCAACTGGAGATCAACTAGTTTGTATTTCACATCTTATAACCCTAAGTACCATCATATTCCCAAGGAAATCTCTTTTGAGTGCTGCTGGGGTACAGATCTGCACACTGCTTATTTATCAGAGAAAAGACAAAATAGAAAGAAATGCCTTAGGAGGTGCTGATTTCCTATGTTTAATCAAAGGCTGAATAACCTTATTTTGGCAAGAAGTTGATTTGGAAGTCTCCTGGTCTAGTGTTTTATGATTCTGTAGCCTCCTTTTTTTTTTTTTTTTTCCTGACTGCAAACACACAAGGAAAAAAAAAAGATGTAGAACACAGTGATTTGAAGCCACTTGTTACTACTTTATAATCAAAACAAGCTATGGAGTTTTGTTCTGTAAGATTTTTCAAGGTAGCATTATAACGTTCTATTTCTATAAAATAGTTTAAATGCTCTTCTCTCCAAATATATGAAAATGGAATAAATGCTGGTAAGCTCCTTTTTAGGCATAAAATTATAAAACTATTTTTCAGGGTTATAAAGTCTTTCTTCGGTAATTAAATTACATGAAGAATACAGAAATTTCACTTCTTAAAATGAAATACACAAGTTTAATATATCTGTTCTTTAAATATTTTTAAAAGCATCTTCCAATTTTTTCAAGTAGTATTAATAAAAGATTAACCAAGTGATAGTCTCCTGTGCTTCTATCAGTTCAATTCTCCAAACATTTATTGAACACCTAATATAGGTCTTGCACCGTACAGGCATGTGCAGAAGATTAAAAATAAAAACTGAATTAGATGTGCTCTGCTCACAAGAAGTTTACAGTTTCATAAATGAGAAACACAAATGCCTTGCAATCTGCAGTAGAGGAGAGATGTTGGCAAATGATCAACAAAAGATTTTTTTAAACAGTGCTTAGGGAATATCAAGTAGATACTGAAATGCATCCTGATTAGGGTGGCTCAAGGAAGTTTTCATAGATGCAACACTGAGTTAGATATCAAAGTCCTGGTAGGATTTCAACAGGTGGAAAGAGTGTGACAAGAGAGTACAAAGAGGATGAATAAAGACTAGTTAGACATAAAGCAGAGGAAGGATGGAATTACTTCCCGTTTGATAAAGATCCAAATTTCATACCAAACAGTAATTTATATATATTTTAAAAGGATCTGAAGGCCCTAACTCTGCTACTGCTTAAATTAATCTACTTGTCAGTCTATTTATATCTCTTACAGGGAAAAAGCACTGGCTAACTAATACTCATCAACTCTCAAGACAGTAGAATTGCTGACGTATTTGCTTGCAACCAATTAGTAAGCATATTTAATGAATGGTTACCATCCTCCTTGAAGGGTTTAACAAAGTGATAAATGGTCCTTGAACTTCCTTCATTGTTTCCAAGACAATTTCTGGAGTTCCTTAAAGAGAAACAAAAAAATCTTTTTCATCAGCCACAGACCACTGGCAAGGTTCCAATTTACTCAAGCTCATACTCGTCCATGACCAAGCAGTCATGGATTAAATAGAACTGGAAAAAATCTTAATAGTCAGTCATTGGATCAACTCTCCTTTTATAAAAAAGTAAAGAGGCTCAAAGAGGTTGAGTGACTTGCTCAGGGTCACAAATATGATAGAGTCATAGCTTCTGCTGACACTTCTCTTCACCACTTTCACTTTCCTGAGGTACTCTTACTAGGGTGGTGGCAATGTTAAGATTCTTCATAGATGGTGGAACTTTAGCCAGATAGTGAACTAGCTCTAGTACATATGATTAGTGCATTCAACTCTGAATGGATAGCTCGAATTGTATAAATAGGAATAATGTTTTCAAATAGAGAAAAGTTTAGGATCTCATGAAATGTGTAAAGTTTTGGTTTAGAGAAGAGGTTCTTAATCACAACTTTACATCCGATTAACTGGGGGAGGTTGAAAGAAACTGGGCATCCCCTAAACTTCCATTTAACGGGTCTGAGGTAAGGCTTTAGCAGGTTGGTTGGTTGGTTTTGTTGTGGCCACTAAAGTGTACCCAGCACACAGAGTAGACACAAAATTTATCATTAAACTTTGTTCAAATCAAATCATACATCTACTTTAATGATCTGAACTCCTGTAATGGCAAAAAATGCATTATTTTCCAAAGAAGCCTCAAAAAAGATACACCCCAATCCTCAATGGCTTTTATTCTGTAATCTCACTTGTGGTCTAATCAAACTGAGTACGTTGAGGGAGAAAAAAAAGAGTCTAAGAGTAATATGAATCATCCTGAAAGGCATGAATAATTTTTACGCTTTTTCAAATTATGAAGAGAAAAGAGGGGGGATAGTTCTTTTAATTTGTGCGATCACAAATCCCACATATTCAAGATTCGATATAGAATGTGCCACTTTTAAAAAGGGGAATGTGATTTGTTTAGATTATAGGGCTGCATGCTAGTTAAGGTGCACTAGTCACTAATTTTTAATAAATGATCAGTTTTCTCACATAATTGTATTAGGCTTTGATTTTTTTTAATTGCCAATATCATTTTTAGCAACAGTCACACGAAGAGCGTCATCACCCTTGGCTTTCCTCAACAACTTCCCTAATTTATTCCCCTTTAACTACTTGCCCATTCCTACAAGTTGTCTTTCACCTTGTGTCCGTGCCAAAAAATGCTGCTATACTTCTTCCTACTGCACAGCTCAATATCCTCTTAATTAATTCAAACTACCACCTCATGGTGAAAATATCATATTCTAGTAGCTCTAGTGAAATTTGATTTTCCAGATGATCAAATAAGAACCAGCCCTACAGATAAATACTAAAACACAAAAACAAAAAGAAAAACAAAACAAAACGAAAACCCGGCTCATCAAAACAGTACTCAGGTATTGGTAAAACTGGATCCCAGCAGCAGGAGAATGGATGAGACAGCAAGAGTTCCCAGCAAGTCTGTAAATAGCAAGATGGGTAGAAAACCTTGTTCTCCCTGCCCCAAGCACAAGGACACCTGCACAGTTGGCTGTTAGAAATTATAGATAAATACAAAAATATACATGTTTAGGTGCACATGTCCATTACAATGATGCATCAGCAACACCTACCATATGACAACAGCTTAGGAATAGTGGCATTTTGTATAGTAAGGTAGATTCCAGAGAAAGAGAATTATATTGGGGTAAGATTGTGGATTTTTGCCTATCATTATAAGCAAATCTATACCACATGTTGTAGTGTTCTCAGTAAGTATTTTTAAAGACAAACAGTACAAAATAGTTTCCCTTCAGGTCTTTTTACTTTGATCTTAAAACAAAATAAAACAACACAAAAATAGAACAAACAAGCAAAACAACCATTAATGAATCTATGAGTTCATCGAGGACTTATTAAAAGAACAAAGCATAATAAAGATCTTCCAAGAGTAGATGTTTTCCCCTAATAATTTAACTGCTTAAATGTTATTGATAAAGATTTCATGCTCATGTTAAAAAAAAAAAAAATCCCAAAAGGAACTCTGCATTATGCACAGAATTTTTCTCTTTCTCAAGAGACACTTAGCTCAGTCTGAACATCCACTTCTGAGTAAGATTCTTTAGTGCTACTATCCTACCATTGTAATTAAATTCATATTGATGACTAGTTGATTGGTACTCTTATAATTACATAAAGCATATTTTTCCAATTAGGGAACCCCTATTCTTAGTACATTTAAAATCTTCCCATAGAAAGAACAAGTACAGTTCATGTAGGTATATAAAATTCCAAAGGTGGTGATACTTTCTCCTTCTAGTTTGTCAGACAAAGATGTAGGTCATTTGGGGTCCCAATGTCTCCTTTGGGTCATATCAGTATTCCCCTCAAAAATGTGGCTTAATCTTCTGAATAATGCAAACGAAAATCTCTCTTTAAAGGAGAATTTTGTACCAATACCGCTAGTGTAGGATACTGCGCGTCGGGCAGGGGATTAGACCCACATCTTTTGTAAGTTGGGCCTAAAATTGACTCCAGATTTGTGACTCATGAACGGAAAGTCGGTTTTAATATAGATATGCTTTAAAAAGTAAAAATGGCTATTATTCTTAACAAGTTACATATTGGGTATTATTCTTAAAAATGACTCATAAAATATCTTTTTAACTACTTAAAGTCATGAATATGTTCTACTCTTTTACCTCTGCTTGAATGCAATTTTTCATTTCCCGGGAAAGGATACATTTTTTAACTAACCCCGTTAACCGAATTACTCATAAAGAAATACCAAAAGTGTCCCTGACATCGATACCCTCACAAAGAAATGTATCTATGCACATGCACAAGAGCGTGTCAACAACAAGAGTTGCGATTTAGATAATCACAACTGTAATTTTTATTTAAAAGATTCCTCTCCACCCGTGTAATTCCTAGCAGTAAAATTTATCAAAAGCGCTAAAAGTTTGCAAACACTAAAACTGCCCTATCCATGTCCTTATTTCCTCATTCATATACTTAAACTCAGAAGTACTAACTCTTAGGCTTAAAAGAATAACAGTATTCTGTTTATTTAATGGTCTCTGTTTGATCTTAAATGGGGTTTGTAATGAAAATGCCTTCAATCTGAAGGGAACCTTTTATCCTATTCAGAATAATTATCTTGTAAGATTAAAATCAGTGAATCATACCTAATTAAGATTTATAATTTAGCATCATTCAGGTATGTGATCTAAGAGAAAGAGTTTACAATCTTCAATTTGAAATGGAAAGGGAAAAGAAGTGAGTAAAAGGGAAATAAAAGTTATTTGGGGCATAACAACGCACTATATTGCCACAGATTCACCCAGATTCCTGGTTTAATCCTTTCCGAGGCCAAACATCTATTGCGAAAATCCCAACATACTAAAGGCTAGGAGTAAGGTGGGAAAAGAAGGGCTGTGATTTAAATTATACTACAGAATTTCTAGATCGGTTATAGAACACTAAAAAATATGCTTGGTGGCTAACCACCTATCAAAATAGTACAAGTTTATTACGCCTTTGATGCAAAAAAATTTCTAAGCTGCAGGGTGAATTTATAATTAAGCGGGACACTGTTGTGATAGTACATAGCAACTGAGAGAGCAATGCCTTGTTATTACACAGGGCAAAGCTTTTTCTTCTTAGAAGGTCTCATGTATAGTATTTCTCTCCACAAAGTCTAACAAGGCATTCAAAATAAGTCCAATTTTTTTCTTCCTCAGAAATATCTTTAAAGCCCCCCCACCCTCACCCCAGTCTTGGATTATAGAAAAGAATAGTTACTTTTCCGAGGTCTTTGATATTTCCTTTCCTGGCAGAGTCATCTGATGTGAGAAATACCTTTTGAAAATAAATGGTACAACTTCAAGTGCACTCAGATCCATTACTTGCTGGACATTCCATCGTATCTCAGTTTTGATTTGAAAAAGCCGCTTGACTTCAAAATTTAGTTTTAGGTATCTCAATATGAAGCTTGATCTCATTGAGAAGTATCTTGGGAAGCAACAATGTAAACGTTTGGTCCACCCCTGGACACAGAATGTTCAAACCCAAGGAGAAAGGAGTCCCACCTGGTGACTACATTATTCAAGGGAAAAGGGGGTTATTTCAATCCAGGTTCAGAAACCAAGTTTGCAATTTGAATATAACATACTGCAGAGTTAATGTTACTGCATGGAAGAGTCACTCTGCATCTTTCACACGGCTGTCACCATGTGTTTACGGAGCTACAATGCCACTTTCTAATGTCAAAATATCAATGCTGCTACCGTTATAACAAGGTAATTATTTTTGCGTTTGCCCCTTTTGTCTGAACGGCACTCAGTGAGTTGTGCTTTTATTTTTTACTGGTCAGGATTTTCTATATAGTTAGAGAATTTCAGATTCTACCTTAGAAATACTTTTTTTCCATGGGCTTGAAACTTAGGTGGGGTGGTGATACTACACATCTTACTAAAAACCCTCCCACCCCTGTCATTCTGAGCCTGGGCGTACATATTTAAGTGTGTACCTTGCATGCAAGCAATGACAAAACACAGGGTCCCTTTTAAGAATCTCTGTACAAGAATTCATGGGATGCATGGAGCACATATCAGGCAAAGGGCAACATGAAATAAAAGCAAATATTCCTGTCACACCAATTCATGTGCAGAAAGAGCAGAAGATACCTAATGGTCCATTTACCATCGATTCTCTCACTCAGTAACCATCAGTATTTCTTTGCGCAGAGGCACAGGGAACAACTGTGGGACAGTCAGTCTCTTAAGCAGGAAACCCAGTGACTTGCACCAAGCAGGCCCTCAATAAAAGTTTGTGGGTTGTGAAGGCAGGGCTAGTTTCGTTGCCCCGCGACCTGCACACACTCCCCAAAGTCCCACACACAAGGGCCCTGCATCTGGTTTACTGCTCTGCTGTGGCTGTCTTGAATTTTTAATAAGTTTTGAACAAGGTGCCCCACATTTTATTTTTTGCACCAAGCCCCAGAAATTCTGTGGCCAGCCCTAGGTGAAGGTGACAATGCGTGTTGATGGTAAAGATAATAAATCAGAAGGATAGCCAAAAGTTTACCATTACATCTGGAAACCCATGGCTTCACATTACACTACTTTTAAAATTTTATTTTGAATGTTACTGTTTCCATGAATAATACCTCCTCAGGAACCAAAGCATGAAAGTAGAGGTCATTCATTCTCAGATGAGTTTACCGTCATTTGTATATGGCATTTAATCAATTGTAAGTTGCTTAAAAAGCATCCAACTGACATAAGGCAAACATTACTTGAATCTGGGAAAAAAAGAGAGACTTTTTTTTTTTTTTTTTGGTGGATGAAGAAAATGCAGTTTCTGTTCTCTTGCCAGCCATACATCCACAAGTGGGATGGAGTAAATACATACATTACCAGCAGAAATCAAAACTCATAAGAAAGGAACTGAGTAAAGGTGTTTTTGATATTAAGAAGACATTTTATAGGTATTTTACATTACGTATTCTGCAGTAGGAAAATCTTTTTTGTAAGCTATATATATTATCACTGATAAACTTGAAAATGAGACCAAAAGTCTAATAAGAAGCAAATTCCCCAATATTATAAAAAAATGCTTTCTAAAAAACGATTCCCCACATAAAAATATGAATACTTAAGCTAGGTTGCAGGGTGAAAAAAAGAAAAAAAAGTTTAACCTTGGGCCTCCACAGAATAAACCACACGTGCTACTTTCAAGATGCACTGGTTTCAAAAGTGATTGGAAGAGTAGTACCATAAATGTTCTGTGAAAGTCATAGTGGCTCAAATATAAGTGAACATATCCATTTATACATATATGTAACATAAAGACATCTGAATTGCAATTCTCCTTTGAATCTACTGCGTCTAATAGACCCAGAGACAACAGCCCACCATACGCAATGTTAAGCAAGTGTCAATACTCAAGTAACAAAACAACAAACAGATTTGTTGCATAAAATATGTAAATATTATTAACAGAAAGTGCCATATGATAGCTCGTATTTGGATGGTTTCTGCTCACCTATCTTTTCTGCCGCCTCAGTCTCCTAGCTAAGGCTAACATCAACAGGTAGCGTACGCATGTGCCGTGCGGAGGCAGAGCTCCTGAGCAGGCATGTGTGGGGCTGCCCGAAGGAAACAGCATACCCACCTGCTTTTGATTTGCTGCAAACTTATCAGTACAATTTATTTTTACCATATTCTTGCCTACTCCTTATTTCCACTATCTGCATTTCTTGGAGCAAGCATCTTTCAAGTAAAATTGCCATTTGAATGATAAGATCAAAAATCCCAAAAGATCAGTAATCAGCAATCATGTCAAAGCAGCTATGCTTGAAATTTCTACCGTAAGTGAAAAAGTTAATGATAAAAATTCACGTTTAGAAAAAAGGGAAGAAAATTACATGAAAAGCACTTGCTAAACAAGCATTTATTTTCAGTTTTTCAAAAAAAAGTTTCATTTTTCATAGACAAAAAATTTACCTATAATTGTGTGTGTGTGTGTGTGTGTGTGTGTGTGTGTGTGAGAGAGAGACAGAGAGTTAATTGAAGATGGAATCATTTTTGGACTTGTAGAAGTACCCCAAATAATTTCTAAATTCAAATGATTTTAATGAAACATTAGCCCTTATATGCCCACAAAGAAAGAGACAATTATAGTAAGATTTTTTTTTTTTAATTGAAGGAAAAAAAAATTGCATTGCTTCCTGTGCCATTTGTTTATTCCGGCTTGTTAATGACTCAAGATAAAAAAGCAGATATGCTGATTAATCAAGTCTTATTGATCAGTAGCATATGTCAATATTTCACACAAATATCTATAGAACAATTTCTCCCAATCAAAAATTTATAAATCAATTTAAATTCCTGGTAATTAAATTTATTAGCCCCACAACAATAAATGTGGTACTTTATAAAAGTAGTATGTGAAATTTGTACTCAAGAATATATTGATCAAAGGCAAAACAGCAAACATTTCTATAAACCAAGGTTCTAAGAACAAACTGGAAAGTACAAATCATAAAAGCCTGCAATTGTTTCAAATACACCTAGCAATTCTGCTGATTTCGGACCATTAAAACTGATTACTTAATTAGGCAATCATTCAAGGCATCTAAACATTCACAGACAAAAACAGGGAGTCATTAGCAGAGCCGTCTTCACCTTGAGATGAAAATTCTGAACAATGTTGCAGACACGTAAACTTTCGGGATCTGTCCCTATGCATGAACTAAGCAAAATACTAAAATCTAAAAGGTAACAACCAAAGCTAAGGAAAAAAATAATCTGCCTATAGTGATATCACTACTTTGTCTTTCCAAATAGCTAATACTTTAAACAATCTGAGAAATGCCAAGTTATAATACAGATATTCTCTATCAATTCTTGGAAGTACTACTTTTCTCCCCTCTGGTCATGCTCTTTTACTATCTAAAAGTAATTAATAAAATTTCTGCTCTCTTGTATGTCTGTCAGAAGTACCTGCCTACAAACAGGTTTTCAAAGTTCCTACCTAACATGAATAAAAACCACAAAAAGATTTTCTATTTATGGAAAAAAAAAAAAAACCCACAACCGAGTACTAGAACCTCAGCCACTGGAGTCTTTAATGTAACTAAAGAAAAACAAAATAATAATCTCTATGTTTTCACTCAGAAGATACCAGAGATAATTTCAAGAATATCATTGATTTGGTACAGTCAGGAGAAAGAAAAATATTCTCTGCCCTCCCTCCCCCAAAAAATGGTTCCTGAAATAATTCTAAAGAGACCCTATAAAACTGTCTTTTTTAAGAGAAGAGAAAAAGGAAGTCAACTCACACACACAGCTTCCAAACAGAAGTCTTACTCTCTTCCAGGAAAACAACAATGGGACTTTATTACCCTGCTATGATTCTTTCATTTCGGACATGATTAATTAGCAAGTATTACACTTCCCAAAACTCCCACCACACTCTTCGTGGTCTATCAGCCTAGTTGTTGAGAGATCTATATGAAAGAGCAAGCAGCCAACAGCAGTATAAGACAAGTATCCAAAAACTATTTCAAAGGAACACTTCTCTCCTATCTTTGCCTCCCAAAATGAAGCAGGCTGCTTTTAACTGCTTTCACAAAAAAATTTTCTTAATTGGTCATTTTCTTAATAATACCTTTTAAAATTTGAATAATGCATGCAACATATTCAGTATTCAAGAATACATGGCATGTAATTTATTTGTTACCTACCTATATTTTCAGGCTGGAATTCCAAACGACTTGAGTGAGTCCATGTAGTTTACCCTGATAACTATCCACATGCACAATTAATAAACAATAAAGATGATGTGAGCAAGCATGTTTTGGGAAATGGTTTTTATAGAAAAAAATGTTTCTTTCCCAAAGAAAAGCTAATATGTCACACATATAATGATGAGAGGAAACAGCAGTAAAGAACTAAAAGAGAGGATGAAAGGAAGAGGGCAACTCTAAAATTTGAATGAATGAAAACTCTGATTCCCTGCATATTGTTCCAAAACACCCTCTCAAAATAATTTTCCCTTTTAAAACGATCTATTTTCAAAATGTCCATGTGAACCAAGAAGCCAGTTATAACTGAATGTACTATAAATACATATTTAACAACCATCAGTTTATAAAGGTTAGGGTTTCCCCCTTCAACCTCTCAACTCTTCTGTCCAAAAAAACTTCACACATAGTACAGTACTAATAAATAGATCTTGTTGGTTCCAGGAAACATTTTTTTAAATCTATTCTGGCATAATATCCTTGCTTTTTTTCTGTTGTATTAAATTTAGGATCAAAAACATCAAAGCAGCTTCCACCTCAGACCTAACTTTTAGAGAATCAATGTGACAAGGCAGTCCCTGATAGATGTTTCTCTTGATAAACGACTTGTTCAAAAGAGACATTGTAGCTTTCATTTCCTGACCACAACACACTTTTAATTTGCAACAGCAGAGCTGCCAGAGTGAGAGCACTTGCCCACTTTCCAGCCTTTTAGGTTTGTAGCTCTGGTTCCTTTAGGCCACACGTTTGAGACAAACAAAATCTAAAAATAATCAGAGTGATAGAATTACAAAATAGGAACCACTAATGCCACTTTATACATATACACAAGTGTCTACTTTATATATATATATACATATGTGTGTGTGTGTGTGTGTGTGTGTGTGTATATATATATATATATATATATAAACTTTTCCTCCCCAGAATTCTAGTGTGTGATAAGGCTCCTGAGTGACCATCAATTGCACAACAAGCATTTAAACACAGAGAAATAAATTACATAACTATTATTTAATAGTAAGCAGAGACAGGGGAGGGGGGCAATTTACACACTTAAATCTTCTGTTAAATGTCATGAATTATATGATTGCCTACCCCAACGTGTTTTTTACATATTATTGCAATGATTATTATTACTACTACTCAGAAATCACATTTAAGTATCAATACGGTGAACAGTCAAACCATCCAATTTCTGCTCTCAGCACATTGTCCGAGCTCCGATTTAAAATTTATAAATGTAATATCCTCCTCATCACAGGCAGCAGCCCAATCTGCTCTGAATATATATTACAGCTTTAACATCACAGAGGGAAATCGCCCATCTGGCAATCCCATTCGCTCCAACAGCTCCGGGGGAAAAAAAGCTGTGCTCTCTCCTCCTTAAAACATTTCTCAGGGCAAATTATGTGCATCTAAAATAAACAGTCTCCTTATTGATCGCTTCAAAGTCAACAAGTTCCAAATGCAAAATTCAAATCCTTTTCTATCGTGTGAGAGCAGTGTGTGTTTAGCTCAATAGTCACCAGAGTCCAACCAGAAGTGGATGTCGCGCAACGGCTCTGGTAGTGCCTTTCCCTGTATTCACATTTGTGTTATGAGAGAGCAGTAACCACGGCCACATTACAGACCCCTGGCAGCTCTCCCCACTGCTATTTCTTTCTTTCATATTCTCCCTTTCCTTCTCTCTCTTTTCAGGGTCAATGCATGGTGGTGGGGTAAAGGTAACAAAAAAAAAAAAAAAAAACACCACACACAAACAACAACAACAAAAACCCAAACCAGTATAAAGTGGACATATCCTGTGGTTATGTAAAATACTTTTAACATCTTTTTGTTGTTGTTCCCTCTTAGTCTTAATTGAATATCACAAAGTATACAAATGGTACGGTCACAAGAGCTATTGAAAACCCCCTCACTCTATTTATCTGACCTTTTTTTTTTGTGAAGAAAGAGGAAAGAGCGATTTCAAACAAAGTCAATTTCAGTGCTTGATTATTTAATTCTGTCACAGGTTAAAAGTAAAAAGCGCTGACAGGCAGACAAGTGAATGGCAAGGGAAAAAAAAAAAAAACTACCATGGTTCCTTAAAAGGCATTAAGGACTTAAAGCAATTAAAATATATATATATATATTTTATTTTTATGTAAAAGTACCCCTTCACTCACTCACCCAAAAAAACCACACTCAGAGGAACTGATTACTCCACAAAGTGTAATCATCCAGAGAGCAGATAGTCAAATTGCATTAATAGGTTGAGAAAAAAAAAAAATGCATCCAGTTTTGTGTGTGTACATATATATTTATATACTTTCATTAGTAAGCAGTCTTTGCCCACACTCCCGCCCTCTCCCCTCTCCACCCAGCCTCCTCCCCAAAAAACCCCACACTGAGTTTAACTAATTTACATACCATTTGACTTCAGCGGTTATATAGTGCATTACTAGTAACATGAAACTTTGGGATTACCGCTAAAACCATAAAAGTGGACTCCAGTAATCTATTAATCAAAACTGAAATATAAACAAGTGATAGCAAAAGCAAACAAGCATTTTGACAGATTAAAAAATATATATATATATTTAAAGGAATTATATATCATGAGCATCTGCTTCCCAAGGACAGTCTTCAATGGTTTTTATCATGCTATGTAATTTGTCTTTCCTATTTAGATGCAAAGGAAGTAAATTCCAAAACTGACATACCATAAACACTGGTGCTACTGATCATTTCTTGCTGGCAGCACAAAAAGCTGAATTGGATTTCTCACAAGCAGGAATTCCAAAGGTTGCTTTTCATTAAAGCCACTTTTCCTCTCAGCTATCAAATGTCACTGCCTTGAAACGTGGGCCCTTTCGTCAGGTATTCATTTAACCTACATGCATATAATTAAGGGGGAAAGCAACATCAACAAAAAGGGGATCTCAGATCACAGGAGAAGAAAGAAAGGAAAAAAAGCACATGACCAGGAATGCAAGTCCATGTCAATTTCACTCACTCCCATTGAAACTAACAAGAGCTCCGGGGAGGACGGTAATAGGATCAGTGGATTGTATATACCATTAAATTATACATCTTTCTCTCCCGTTCCTTGCCAACAATACGCCCACCACGCTGTACCCCCTCCAAGATGATGTGCTTACATTTTTCTGCAACCGATCTTCTGACATTTTCACGTTCCCCCAGCCACGAGACTGTAATTTAACCTCAACTTTTTGTGTGTGCAAGATTCTTATTTACACTTCTTATTTACTTAGAAGTTAGTTCCCGAAGAAAGTCTAGCCCCACCCTATGGCTCCGCTTTCTTATTTATTTTTGAAGTAAAAAGATAGTAGTAAGTAAGCCCAATATAGCGGAAAACGAGATTCTTGCTATCGCGAAACTCTTAATCCAATACTATTGTTACAATGATTAAGCAGCAAAAATATGCATTATAATGTTTCAGGGCTACTTTGTACAGAGAAATTAGACAGCAGGTTGGCGTATAGAATAGAAGCGAATGCAAATTAAATTTAATGTTTACGGCACAACTCGAAGATCTCTTTTTATTACGGGTCTTGAATTTATTTATAGTCTTAAAAAATAAAACAAACAAAAACAAAAACAAATTTAAACAGATGGTAGAAAACTACGAAGCTTCTCTTACCTGAACGCGCGGAGCGAAAACCCGATAGGTTAGCGTAGCATCGATCCGATGTGTTTGCTGATGAATGGAAGCTAGGGTTAAGTGAAGGTGCCTATGATTTGAAATCATTCCAAGTTTTTGAAGGGAAGACGGACTGCAGCCTCTGCCATGTTGGAATTTCAAACCCAAAACAGCTGCTTGGAAGGAGCCAGCATGCCAGAGGCTGGGCGCAGGCGCAGAGAGCCGCCGAGCCAAATTCAAATCACTTTCACACTAAGAGCCAAAGATCAGTTTTCAAAGGAGAGAGGGAGAAAGAGACCGAGGCTGCCGAGAGGGAGAGAAGACGGGAGGCAGTGGCGAGAGGCGGGCAGTGGAGAGAGACGGGCAGCGGGAGGACCGGGAGGGAGAGGGAGAGGCGCACCGAGCCCGCGGAGCTGGAGGGGGAGAAAGGGAGGCGGGAGGCGAGCGGGCGAGCGAGCGAGAGACGCGCCAGAGATTCATGGGCAGGGAGGGCTCAATGGCCGCGCCGCGCTGGCCGGCCAGCCGCTCGGGTCATGTTACACGGCCGGGGCCGCGGCGGCCGCCCAGCCTCCCCGACGCGCTCACGCTGCCCGGAGGGGGCCCCGAGGTCATGATTACGCGCGCGGGGATCCGGAGCTTTCCCTGCCCGCGCTCTCGGGTGGCCCAGCCTGGGGAAAGGGGAGCAATGCCTTGGGGTGGGGGGGGGGAGGGAAGGGGCCTTTCTTTCCCACGCGTGACCAGCCGGCCCTTGCGCGCCCCAGACAGCTTGGGAGGGCCCGGGACAGGGCTGCGCGGCTCTCGCGCCCGCGGGCCCCTCCCTGCCAGCTCCCGGCCCTCTCGACAGCTGCGGCCAGTCCACCCTTCCCCACCCCCCAGGACTCCGCACACAGGACAGGATCTGACCCGGAGAAGCCGGGACCTCACCCGCACTCTCCCCTGGGCCCCCAGCACCAGCCAGAAAATGACTTTATCTGCTAAGAAGAGGCAACTTGCGGGGGGGGGGGGAGGAGAATCCGAATTAAGCCGGTTCCCCTCCCCCGCCTCCTTGTGAATAAATAAAATCATAAGTGTCTAGGTGTGCGGTCCACTCTCGCGCTCCCCTGGTTCCCCTCCCTACCTCCCCCAGGCGGCTCGGGCAGGGGAAAGCAGCGCCTGGGGGCCCCCAGTGCAGGCTGCTGGTGCGCGAGCGTAGACGTTAGACTCCTGCTTTCCCAACCCCCTTCTTGAAGCAAGCTGGGGACCCAGGAGTGGGAAGAGAGTAGGGGCTTTGTGGTGCTGGGAGCTGAGGAAGAATGAAATGTGCAGTTGAGTGTGTTGCTCGCATCCCAGGGAGCAATGCAGTGCTGATTGTCTGTTGCTGAGATAGCCTTTTGTTCGGAACATAAGGTTTAAGAAACACACACACGTTTTCTGGGGTCTCTTGTTAGATGTAAATGTGCTGCATCCAGACGCTTACTATGCAGTGTAAGCTCAGTTGGTTTACTAATCACCCCGCCCCACCCCCAAACAACCAGGATCATTTGAATGAGAACCTCATTCAGACTTCTAGGCTGTGAGGATTGCCTTCAACCTATTTCATTCTAGACTAGCCAACCATCCAACTGAGATAATAAAGCAAACAATAACATTTGATCATGATGTCTACGAGATAATGTGCCCGGCAAAGTTCTTTAGGAATTGTAATGAGCAAGAGAGTGAGTGAGGTAATAATTTCTCTTCGTTTTCATTAAATATGACTTTAATAGATAAATGGTAAGTTTATACTTTGGCCTGGTGGACATCCAGTCCTCTCCATTGCAACTAAGCTAAGAATGAAAGAGGCAAATTATATATTCGACCAGGAGCCCATGAAGCTGAGAATGTTACCTTTGAAGGTTGGCAACGAAAATAGACTTGTTTAGGACTGACCCTCCTCATAACGGGTGTTCACATTTCCCCCTGCTTCTCTGCTATAGATTTAATAGACTAAATTGCAGCTCTCCAGATGATGAAATGCAGCTTTAAAAAGATACAACATATATACTTTGAAATTAATTTCATTCTCCTTTTGTGATTTTCTTACCTGTGAATGGATAGCCATTTGAATGGATGCATTTAGCTAACACAAGGAGAAAGAAAAATTATTTTAGTTAAATCTAGGCAGATGACAGAATTTAAAAGACAAAAGGAAGTGGTTCAAGATCTTACCAAATATTTCTAAAGAATGAGATTTCTAGTTGGAATGGATTTGACCTTTCTGTGCATTTTTTTAAACCAGGCTTCAAAATAAAACAGAAGAACTTTATTCTGCTGTAACAGAGAACACTGGAGCCCCTTTAGTTATGTTTTACAAAATAGCTTTGAAAACGATATTATGAAAAGTTGCCCATTGGATTTCACCACAAAGAAATAAGTGTAGAAAAATATCTATGGGTCACTGTTGGATTGAGTACAGATGAATTAAAAAACAACTGTGAAGAACTTATAATTTCAGTTATTGCCCATTTGGAGAATGACGACGAGAAGTCCTCTGGACACACAGCAGATGCTCTGTACGATTCAAGCAAAACTGCTCTGTCCTTGTTTGTTAAAAAAAGTTCAAAGCTCAACAACCTTTAACACTAAATTCCTCATATTGAATTTACAGTTCCTTATGTAAACCAAAATGCCAAATAAAATATATAGGATAGAACATCCACTGAGTAAAATATATATATATTATAAATATATATTTTCATGCTCAACTTAAATTCATTTTCAGTATCTAAAACAAAATAAGCTCTACTTTTAAAAAAGGGCAAGAAAAATGTGGTTAGCAGGAGTTTATTAATAGATAAGTAGTACTTTTTTCAACTCCTTTGTATATTCATTTGAAATACGGATTATAAAATTTGTCATTCAACATACAAATGAATATAATTAACTTTGGAATCAAAGAAAAGCAAACTATTCAAAAGAGCACTGCATGTATTTACACAGCATTTCAAAATTGTCCAAAATTGCATATACTCCAGAAAAAAATGTTTACATAATAGAATATATATTATGGGATTTGCATGACTAATAAGATCCATTATGGAGTGTGTCACCCCACTATTTCTAGCTTTTTTTTTTTAAGGTATAGATAAAGTATGCTTCTCTCCAATTACTTTTTTGCAAAGGAAGATGGAACTTTTTGTCCAAAAAGATGCATTATTTATAAAATTAGCACAATGTTTACGGTTTTTGTTGTTTTATTAAAACTATCTTTAGGGCGCCTGGGTGGCTCAGATGGTTAAGCGTCTGCCTTCAGCTCAGGTCATGATCCCGGGGTCCTGGGATCGAGTCCCGCATCGGGCTCCCTGCTCCGTGGGAGCCTGCTTCTCCCTCTGCTTCTCTCTCTCTCTCTGTCTCTCATGAACAAATAAAATCTTTAAAAAAAAAAAAAAAACTATCTTTAATGATGTTGTATGATTAACATTTTAATAGACACTATATCCTATCCATATTTATTTTTAAAACTTATTCAAAAGAAATGTTTCTGGTTGTAACTGACATCCATCTCTACAATGTACTTTATGAAACTTGTGACGACCTGAAGATAAGAAATTGAGTCTTTAAAGAAAGTGGACTGGCTAATCAAGAAAACAGTTCATTCAGTGAAAAACTGATCAAATTCATTTATTTCCCACTGCAGTAAGCGCATTGCTTCTTTCTTTCTTTAATTTTAATTTCTTTTTAATGTAGAAAGAACAAATATAATGAATTTCTAACACAGTATAGTCTGACTCGGGCTTTGTAAGAAAACTAAAAACAAACAAACAAACATCACTATTCTTTTTTTCCTTCGGGAGGAGTGTGTGTATGTGTGTGTGTGTGCGTGTGCAGGCGCACACGCACATGTTCCTCTCAAGCTAATTCAGGGAGGAAAGATTCTTCTACTTTTGTGTTCTTAGTCTCAGGACACATACAAGCAACAACAATCAAAGTAAAGTGTAAAGAAATAAGCAAGGTGATATTGAATGAGACTGTGCAGATGACCATATTCTTGTCTTCCTGGACTAAGGGTAATTTGGCCCAGGTTAGACACAAAGATGGATACCTAGGTGATGGAAGAAGAAAAGGGAAGATAAGGGTAGACAGGGCACTGAAAAGATGAGAAGATGTGGGTAACAAAAACAAGTTTGGGGGGATGTAATATTGAGTTTTTCATGAAATGTTAAACACAATTCAACTTAATTTATAAATTCTGCTGTTTAGTTTCAAAGTCAATTATTTTAATACATTAAATTAGTAATATCCTCTTCCAAACTATCATATTTCCAAAATATTCCAGGACTTACTAGCTGTTTCTTAGACCTACACTTGTTTTTCACATTGCTCACAAAATCTAAAGTAACTCTTACAATAATACAATTACTGGTGTGATATTTTTTTATGTTTGCATAAAATTGCGGTTTATTTTAAGGATCTTCATTTGTACTTCAATTAAACTAAGAATACTAAAAAATTCTTATGTCCCTTCCTCCCCCCCAAAAAAAAACAGTGAAGACCTTGACCTCCTTTTAGTAAAATTACTCAATTTGTTAGAATTAGACTTGAATACAGGTACTGTCAAAGGGTATTAGTGTGGTCCGTATATCTCCTCAGCGACCTAACCCTACGGTGGAGAGACAACTGGAAAATCCCGTGAGAGGTTCACTTGAGATGTTTTCTTGGTTATGCAAAAGTGTTTTCTTCTAATAACCTGAGGATTGCACATTTTCATTCACTCTTGAACTAGTGGTAGTGTTCATATATTTGCTGCAGCTTCTGCCTGATTCTGTATGATTCTCAGTTTCATTAAGAAAGTACACTTAGTACCACACTTACTGTGGTTAAAAGTATTGCACTAAAAATTGCAGAAGATTTAAAGGAAACTTGACATTAATGTTTTATGGATAAAGCCAGATAAATATAGTTCAAAGTGAGTAAGTGACTCATAAGGGGGTCTGTCTAGAGGAAGATACGGGTTCTTTCATGAAGGAGAGGCCCGTTTTCCTGGTCTTTGTAGTCTCAAGCTTTAAGCTCCAATACAACAAACCGCTTGTAGTCTGCAGTCAGCATTTGCCATGTTGTCTGTCCCCTCTGTGCCTTGCTTTTCACTGGGCCCTCTGGTTTCCCCTCCTCTTCGGTGGGCTAACTCCCTCAGACTCTCAGCACTTAACTCCTCCAAGAAGACTTCCCAGCCTTCCGGGGTTGGGGGAGGGGGAGCACTTCAGCATCTTTCCCCTGGGCTCTCCTCAGACTCTCACTCTCTCTCTCTCTCTCTCTTTGCTCTTTAACATCGTGTTTTAAGTATCTTTCTGTTTGAGCCCTCGGTCAGTTTGTAAAGTTCCCTGAGGGCAGGCGATCATGGTAACTTCCAGCTTTGGTTTCGGTTTTGTGTCCCCTCCCCCACCACCTGTGCTTAAAATGGTGACAATCCCGAATAAAGATTTATTGAGGAAATTAATGAGCTGAGGTGTAGAGGAAGTAGGCATGGACAAAGGCAGTGAGGAAGGAAATTATGAGAGCTTTTGCAGGAAACAGCATTTAATCAAGTTGGGTTGAACCTTTGCTTTACACAGGCACGGAAGGGGAAATAGGAAAAAGTGAGAACTGGGGATACACTGTGGAGGAACTTCATTCACTCCTTGGATGAGAGGTTTGCATTTCAGTGGGTAGGTAACAGGAAGCTCTGGAAGGTTTTTAAGCAAGAGATTTATGTGGTCTGAGACCTGCTTTAAGAAGATACAGCTAATAGAACTGGAAACGGGGAGACCGGCTGAGGAGTGATTGCAATGGTCTATCATTTTCTGGCCCCTCAAACTGTCAATCCTTCTTGTAGAGTTTGGTGATATGCTTCCCTGCCTTTTTTATAAATGGGTTATTTGTATTGATTCCTCAATACTGCACGTTCATTTTGTAATATTACAAAATGTCAGTGTGTTTAAAGGCATTCATTTAATGTCAAATATATACAAAGGGACAATACATTGGAATCGAGTGGGTTTTTTTCCTCAGTCCCAACGTAGTCTTTCTATAGCCTTTATTCTCATTATTTTGCCTCCCTCTCCCCCCGCCCCACTCCCCACCACCACTTTACAATTAGTTCCACTCAGGCTGCGCTTTTAGCTTAGCAGGTATTTCATTTTCAAGAGAAGTAATGCCTGAAGATAAGATAAGTTCCACCCTGGAGTATGTTTGAGCAAGCAAAATAAGCAAGGTGAATTTGGTTTTTATATACTGAATAAAAATATAGATGAACATTTTCTTCATTTAAAGTATATTAAAGTTTCCTAAACAGGATTTTTAATTCATTTAAAACGGCATTAGGTTAGGTGGGCTGTTGGTGCTTTGAATTAATGTGCAAGCTGTTAATCTCCATAGACCTGGATTTAAAATTAGACAAAGCAATAATTAGTTTGGCACCATCATTTCACTACCCAGAGGGTAATAATGTAGGTCATAAAATACTACAGCCTGGCACAAGTTTTTTTTGTACAAAACAAGGATCTAGTATTAGGTGGTGTGAAAAAAAAAAAAAGATTGGCACTGGGAAGTACAATGGCTTAGCTTTTGATGTATGTCCCACTATTCCTAAAGAGACCTAAATTCAGAAATTCTTATCAGGTTTTCCTGTTTAAGGTGAGTCTTTCCCTTCTAAGTGCCACAAAGAAATCTTCATAGCCTCTCTCAGTAGCTGGTGGGATTTTTTTTTTCCTGTAATATTTTTCCACACAGCTTTTGTGCATTTCGTTACAGAATTAAGATTTTTAATTTGCACCGTGCTTTTATTTTGATGTAGTTATTTTCCCCACCAGTTTGCCATTGTGTTAAATTATAAAATTGGCATACTGTAAACACTTTTTAAAATATAAAAGTGTTGCATTCAGGGAAGTGCTTACCATACATAACTTGATTTGTTTTCATAGCAAATGACTACTGGCAATATCAATAATTCAAGAACAGAAACAATGAAAATACAGTGGAATTGCATTTGGATACTTCTTCCTGTCAATCATCTTTGCCAGATTCCTATTTGAACATACTGAAAATGAGGAAGACATCAGATCTAGCCTTAAGTACGAGTAATAGTTTTCTATTTCCTTACACCGCTCACCCCAACTGAGCTTTTAAAGCACAGGTACCTTGGGTGTCTCTGTGTAGCTTAATATTTCAAGCTATGGAAATAATGTTTTAATATTGCATTGAAAATATATTTCATGCAATATACATGTACAGGCTTTCTATTTTACATAAAGCAATATGCAAGCACCTGTGTGTATCTAGAGAGAGTATTCAGTGTATTAGATGAGTACATTCACAAATCATTTAAGTTGAGCTTTTCAAGTGATGTGAGCTACTGATACAAACTTGCTAATGATAATTATAGAACTGATGCTGATTTAGTCATTTCAAAAAAGCCACGGAGGCATAATTAGTGTCTGAATGGCCTCAATATTGCATTATTAGGAGGCTAGGGTGAAACTTGAAATGAGAACATCAAGGCTGATAACAGAAAAGAAAACATGAAATACATACATAATTCATTCTGAGATATTATAAAGGTTTATAACCAGAAACAATAATTTGCAGAAAGCATCTCATGTACTGGAGCCAACTGCAATCATTTGGTCAACCTGTTAAAGATCAAATAGTATATTCTTAGCTATTCTCAGTGGTGTCTTTGTAATAAAGTAGCGGCAAACAGACACTGTTTGCTTCTGGTCACTTTTAAAGAATGTTCAGTTTATCAGTAGGGACTTTAATCTCAACCTTAATAGAGTACAAAAGCAGCCTTGTTCCTGTGTTTCTCTCCTTAAGGCCACAAGCCATGTGCATTTTTTAAATTCAAAAGAAGAAAAATAAAATTCTTCTTCTGAGAGCCCTAAATACTGTGGGTTTTTTTCCCAGATAGTAATTTTCATTCACCTTTCCTCTTTTCACACTTTTCTTCTCCTTTTTTTTTTTTTTTTTTGCTGATACATAAGTGCTCCACCATACTTTACAGTCATCCCTGGGGTGAAGACATACAGAATGTCTACGAAGTATCCCCTGCATTGGACCCTTTCCAGGCCAGCCTTTATCATGTGACCTGGTGTGCTGGTTGACTAGAGCCTTCTAACTCAAAAGCCCCCCCTTTTTGGTACTCTCTCCTATTAGGGGGCAACAGATGTGAAGAATGACTCCCAAAACATGTAAAGCCAAGAAAGAGACTGTAATCTAAGTCACTCTTTCTCATTAGCATAGGTATACAGATATTCAGACAAAGGCATCTTTAAATAGAATGCATATGCTCTCTCAAATGCCTCCTTTCAAGGTGGTTGCCATTGTTATTATTAGCTTCCAAAAATGCCAAGTTTGGGTTGTACTGCATAGGAGTTATCTGGGCTGTACTTTAATAGTTATCGTTACTAAGTATAAATATTATCTTTTGTTTTCCAGTGAGGTCTGATACTCATGAAATGGTCACTCTCTGGGTGAGGGAGGGTGAAGAGAAGCAGAGGTAAACCAGGATGTGAGTTACGGAAGAGCGGAAAGAATGACCCCATAGAGGGATGCCAGGGTATTATGTGGATCAAATACCTATGTTGAGGAGAGCAGACTATATTCTGGTCAAGTATTGGAGCCAATTCACTTAATAAAAACAATCAAGTTCATGTATTTACTCCTGTCTCTCCACCTTCCCACAGTAACCAGTAAACCCTGAATGTCCTTGGTAAATTCAGTCACTGACTTGCAATCCCATAGTGAGACATCTGGGAATACCAGAAAGCTGTTTTCGTTCGTTTCCTTGTTGGTTTGTTTGTATACTTCCTGCTCACCAACTTCAAGAAGTTACAGATCCTTTCTATCCTACCATTTCCGTACTGATGAATGGAGTAGCCAAATTCATGACTGTCAATAAGGATGCTTTTGGTTGCAAACAAAAGAAAGAACCACTGACACTAGCGTAAGTGCTAAGGAATTTATTAGCCCCCAGTAGAAATTTGTCAGTAGGGCCATTCTCAGTTTCTGCTCTACTGTCTTGAACATTTTAGTGCCATTTCCTCCACATTGTATGCGCAACAGTTCAGACATCACTAGAGATGAGACTACAAGCAGTGGAAGAGGTTTGTTCTCCATGTCCCTTCATGTCTAGGGAAAACGCTTTCCCAGAAGCCATTAGGGGATCTACTCTTACCCATTATTGGGTCCCATTTTTGTGTTTAAACCATGAATAGCAGGGGGGTGAAACCCCTGGGACTGGCTGAGATCAATCATAAGTCAGTCCCTGTGTGGAGAGAGGGTCACCTATCGATAAGCACACAAGTAAATTTGAAGTTCTCTCATCAAGAAAGAAGGAGCAGAGGTGGTTGGTGGCGGCAGAGTTTCTAAAATGGTTTGCAGGACCACCATTCTGTATAATGCCAGAAATCCCATTTTTACCACACTTGCCTTGAATGGTGCCCCCTGGAGTTGTTTCATGGCACAACTGAGGTGTTTGCACATTACAACTGGTACATGAACAACAGAGTCTATTTTACTTGTCATACTCTGTAGCCCAGCTATATGGCTATGAGTCAGCTTCTTATGGTCTAATTTATATCCTTATTTTTAGAACCTACTTTTCCTAAGTTTCAAAGGCTCATAGAACAGGTATGAGGTCATCATTTCAAGAGTGATCAGGAGCCTGGGATGTTGAAACTATTATTCTGAACATTAAATTAAGACCTTTAAATGCTTTCCAAGTTAAACAGATAATAGAGATGCTGATTGGCTAAATATACTGGAAAAATTAGTGAAATATCAACTTTCTTTAAAAATTTAAAGTAATAAAGTTTTTGGTCTGGCACATGATAGATCCTCAATCAATACTTGTTGAATGCTTCAGTGAATGGAGCTAAGTCCACCGAGATGAGAAACAGCAAAAGAGGTAAAATGAAGGTACTCCCTGACAGTCCAACTTGTTATTCTTAGCACCTGGGGATAAGAGAGAATTAAAAAATGCAACAGAAATGATTTGGGATAGACACTGTTGCATCAGAAAAGAAGCAAAACATTGGGCCATTCCAAGTTCTGTTATGGAATCTGGGGATTTTATTTCTTTATTTTATTTATTTTTTAAGGTTTTTTTTTTTTTAAGATTTTACTTATTTGTTTGGCAGAGAGAGACACAGAGAGAGAGGGAACACAAGCAGGGGGAGTGGGAGAGGGAGAAGCAGGCTTCCTGCCGAGCAGGGAGCACGATGCGGGCTCGATCCCAGGACCCTGGGATCATGACCTGAGCCAAAGGCAGACGCCTAACGACTGAGCCACCCAGGCTCCCCTATTTCTTTATTTTTAATTTTTAAAAAATTTTTTGGAATCTGGGGATTTTCAAGAAAGACTTAATTTTTGCCTGGGGTGACAAAATACAGATAGTGAACTCAGACTTACTGACAAGCAGTGAGACAAATGATGACAGCTTTTACTTGAAATAATTTTCTACAGGATCATTATCAATGTTTACCATCCAGGAGGAAGATGGGGCGAGGGGGAGGGGAGGGAGGGGAAGGCATAGTATAAATATTGAATCATTGAAAATGTGTAGAGGCATAACTTCAACTCTAAGAAATACCCACCTAAACGTAGTTTTCAAAAATAAAAACTTCTTTTAATTATTATAAATATGCCTTTTAAAGCTAAGCAACTGAGCATCGTGCTTCATGTCAGACACTGTGATGCAGGCTATGTGTGTCTCTGCTGCCACAACAATGGCAACTTTTCTCCTTCTTCCCCTTTCCATTTTTTCCTGCAATATTCTTGAATGTTACCTACTTCTAGAATTAAACATGCATTAAATCTACTTTTATGGTAATAATATTCCACGAGACTGGTGTTGGCTGCGTGTCCCGGTAGATGCAGTATTGCAGAACAACAAAGTGTAGGCACAAACTATGAAAAGCCAATGGAACTTTTCCATGATTTCTGTGTGGAAATTAGTCACCTCACTAGGTCAAAGTAAGCTGTCTTTTCAATTTCTCCTATTCTCTTTTGGAGATGCACTCAGTTAATTCGGGAATCTTCTTTCCTTTCCCTTTCCCTTTCCCTTTCCCTTCCTGCGGGGGGCATTCTAGGGCCTGTTTCTGGCATGGGGGCTGTGGCGCACAGGAACACCCTGTCTTCACTGAGGCTTAATTCATTCTACTCAGCCTTGGTGCTTCAACCTTTTTCTCGGCTGTATCTGCAGTAGGCGTCTAGGATCGTACCATGTGGTCCTCCGCTTATATGATCCGAGTTACGTCTGGCCAAGTGTCCTGTCAATACACGTCTCCTCTTGTCCCCTGAAATTCTCTCAGCCCACCTGCATTTCTCTTGGAGGCTCCATAATCTTTCGGGTGTTTTCCCACACCATGTTTGGTGTCTGCCCACTGAGAGTCTGTCCTCAAACCTCTAATGTCCGTATCTTACTCACTTGTTGATCCTATTGTACAGAGCCGCCAGGATTAGCACCATGATTAGGCATTTGTGAGAACAGAGGATGGAAAGGGGCAGAAGCCTGTAAAACAGCTCAGCCTTCTCCTTCTGCACTCGCTTCATGCCCAAAGCCCTTCCCTTCTGCCCACTGTCCCATTCCATTTCTTGTCCTTCTTTCAATCCAGACAGAGGTTTTCATCTTTCTCTGGACTGCAAAAATAATCTTTTACTTCATCTGGTATCCTTTTCAGCTCGGTGATTTTGGGCATAAACCTTCTTCTTCTATACCCTTCAAGCTTTTTATTTGTAATTTTCAGAAAAGTACTCTCTCAAGATCCTTTGTCTTTTCCGGCTTCCTCTTCAAGATTATTCATCTCTGTGGTTGGAATTCAAAGCTGACTCTTTTCTTCCTTAACTCTTCCTTAACTTCCTTACCCCTCCCCGGAAGATGACGAATGGCACACTAGGGTACTGGATACAACTGCGGAGGATGGCCAGGGGAGGAAACATCAGGTGATGTCTCAAAATAGGATCCTATTAACCCAGCATGTGCACACGCTAGAGTGGAAGAAATCATCAGACAGAAACCATCTCAATCCTCTCAGAAAATAGTCAATTATTAATTGTTCCCACACAGTTTGCCAGCATAGCATTTAGAACCAGTTGTTGGAGGATATTTTAGTTGCAAAGCAGTAACAGACGTCCCCATTATGTTTTCTCCCCTTGTTATTTGGGTGTTCGAATCTCCAGCATTCTAAACGTAATCTTTGTGGATGAGCAAATATGAATTTGTTATGGGTCATCCACTGAGCTAGGCTTTTTACCTAGCTTAGTTCACATAATTTTGGGGAAAAAGTTATTCTCATCTCTATTTTCAGGTAAGAAAACGGAGTCTCAAAGAGAGTAAGTAATTTGCACCAAGGGCAGAAATCCAGCAAATGGCAGAACTATATAGAACTTATTCCCAGTTCTATTTTGTTCCAAAGTCCTTGCACTGCTTACTACATCCTCTTTCAGGGGTGTTTTATGGCCTTGTGCGTTGCTGAACTTCCCGCTAGTATGTACATACCCAGAATCAGTGTCATGACTGCTAGGAAGTGGCTCACTACTCCTCAGACTTGTTCCAGCAAAATTTCCCATCCTGATTAGATTTGAAGTTACTCATGCTGTAAAGCAGAGCCGAAACACTGAGCTGCGGAGTTCTCCTTGTTTATTGTTCGGTTAAACTGGTAGAGCTTGACTACATCTTTTTTCAAATGTCAATCCCTTATTCCATTGATAGGGACGAGGGGACAATAAGTCAGACCAGATGTGTTTCTATTTTTTATGTTCACTTTCCTTCATTTGTTTGGGAAATGTTCATGATTCAAACTATGTGAATTTTTCAATAGTCCAGTTTTCACTCTTTTCTTTGGCTAAAGTAAAAATGATACACATCGAAAGGGACTTCAACTCCTTCTATTTCTTTGTTTTCTCTTCTCTGTCTTTTTTTTCCCTCCCTCTAACTGGCTTTTTCTCTTAAATCAAAGTCATCCTTTTCAAAAAATAAATATATGCAATGTGGAATTTATTCAGGTCTGAGGTTAAAATTGAAGCAGGATTATATATGTATATATAATGTATTATAATATACATTTACAAATTCAAAGCATGTTTCCAAGATCTCTGATAACTTTAATGTGCTTTAGAAAAGTGGGCACTTCTCCTTCTCCACCAAAACAAATGTGGAACTCTAGAACTAAATCTCTACCTATAGATAAATCACAAGGCTGGAAGGGGTATTTAGAATTCCTTAAGGCAACATTTCTCAAAGTGTGGTCTCAACCCCCTATGTTAGATCTATCTAGGAGAGGTTATTGGGCCCTCTTCCAGACCAACTGAATCAGAACCTTTTGGAGGAGAACCATGGAATTTACTTATAACGTGCCCTTATGATGATTCTTTAACACATTTAAATTTGAGGACTTCCTCTGGTATCATAGGTCTAGATGACTCCCACTCTTAAGTGAGAATCACACTTATAAAATTCCAAGGAGCTTGAATCGATTGATTTATACTTGGTTGGTCTATCTCTCTTCCTTCCTTCCTCCCTCCCTTCCTTCTTTCCTCCCACCTCTCCCTCTTTTCCATATACATTGGTACACAGATATGTAGATGAAAGAGAGAGAGATAATATCTATTATCTGTTAGCAGATAACACAAATATGGTCCCTCCTTCCTGAAACTTAACGATACCTCTTGTCCCACTTTAAGTAGAGAAGGATCTGTGACATTCTTCTACTCAACAATCCTTAGGTACAGCTAAGGCTTTGCTCCTTTATGGCGTTCTTTCTTGTCTTAGTGGTTCTTCACTTAATCTCCTCTCAAGATCTTTTTGTCCTTCATTTGATAAATACCAACATTTTGGCACAGAGCTATAAAATGCATGGGACCACTATGAAGAGATATATTGGTCCCAACATTATGTCTCTCACCAGAGCATTTCATAACTGGCTTTAAAACTACATTTTCTCATCATTTGATACCCACATCCCTTTATCTGCCTTCATACTCAGCTTGACATGGATTCCATGGTTGGTGGAGATCACCTATGTGGTAAACTTTAGTGTTCTCAGAGGTAATCCTGTTCATTCCTACACATGCATATGCACACACAATTTTGGCTTAATATCAGTGGTTCCCCAGAGAAACAACTTAGACGCTATTTACCCCATGACATTTTCCCAAACCACCAAATCTAGAGGAGTTTTACCTATTACGTTTTGTGCTCTGCACATTGCCACTAAACACACTATGTTAGTATCTTTTCTAGTCTCTATCTTACCTCACACTTTAAACACTTTGAGGACTGAAGTTATTTTTATAATGTCATCAGAGCCCACCAAAATTCCTAATACACAGCAGGGACTCATTGAAATCTCTTGAATAAATGAGTAAAAATAAAATTATTTGAAATAAAAGCAAGTTTGTATTGGTATAATTATAGCTATTATTCTTTGAGGACAGGAAATTATTTTTGAATACTATAGGTGTTCAATAAATATCTGTTGAATAGTACTAAACAAATAAATTGTTCAGAAATGTAGTTAAATTAAGTTTACTACGAGGGTCATCACCTTTTTTTTTTAAGATTTTATTTATTTATTTGAGAGAGAGAGAAGGAGAGACAGTGAGAGAGTACAAGCGGGGAAGAGAGGGAGAAGCGGGCTCCCTGTGGACCAAGGAGCCCGATGTGGGGCTCGATCCCAGGACCCTGGGATCGTGACCTGAGCTGAAGGCAAACCCTTAACTGACTGAGCCACCCAGGTGCCCCAAGGGTCATCCCCTTCTATTAAACACACTAATCCTGTTAAACACATGTACTTACATACACATCTATATATGTTCTTATAATACTTTATTGTGAAGCAGCTTACATTTAATTTCCTTCTTTTTAAACTGTGAAAAAAGAAAATATCTTTTTTTTTAAAGATTTTATTTATTTGAGACAGAGAGACAGAGATAGTGACAGGGATCATGAGCCGGCAGGAGACGGAGAAGCAGGCTCCCCGCTGAGCAGGGAGCCTGAGGAGGGGTTCAATCCCAAGACCCTGGGATCATTATCTAAGCCGAAGGTAGACACTTAACCGGCTGAGCCCCCCAGGCACCCAAGAGAAAATATCTTACGTATAACAGCTGTCTAACTACCATGCAGGATGACTCCATTGCAATGTGGGATCTGATCTCTAATGAGGGGTGTGTGTGTGTGTGTGTGTGTGTGTGTGTGTACATTTACCTATGTCTAATTAGTTAAAAAACATATTTCTGTATGTGTATGTATCTCTGAATGTACATATTCATATTTTCCTGTATATGTGTATGTGTGTATCCATAGAGTTTTCCAGAATATGTATTTTATGTGTATAAACAGAGAAAGGAGAGAAAAAGAGCTATGTAGTTTTCAGGAACTACAGGAAATTTAAGCAAATTGACATTTCTCTGTATTATCCGATTTTTTTCTTTAGAATTATTACTAAGGAATCGACTATAAGAATTAACATTGTAGAGTAGCTAGTAACAGATACATATTGTCAAAATTTTGTCTCTCTTTTCCTTTCCTCCTAGTATCTTCTGCTGTTTTGCTTCCCCCCCCCCCTTGCTTACTCTTCTTGCTCTTTAAGCAGCTCTTCACCTTAAATATATATACGAAAAGCATATGGAGAAGGGACAATGACTAAAACATGTGCCTTCAATGAGGTTCCACATAAACAGCTCTAGTCAAAGGATGCTTGCTAGAATTCAGAAGGGAACCGTATGTGTTTACCGTATCTTCCTTGTCACTGTATTCTCAGGCAGAGGAGTCAATAGAGGTACCATATCTACATGTACAGAAAATACAATCCTGTCCCAACTCTTGAACCTTCTCACCAAGCTAAGCCACATGCTATCCGAGATTTGATTGGTCACAAGTAAACAAAGGCGCGAAGCTTCCTGACATTGGAAAATACATTTGGAAATTTCCATCCAAAGCTCCATTCTTTCCATGGCAGATGCCTGTTTTTGAGTTAAGGTGAGGGTGCCAGGCTTTTATTCTCTAGGACTGAACCTTAATTCTTCTTTGTAACCTACAGACAGAAATGAGTCAAGGTTTTGAACTAGTAACAGCAGTCCCCTCTGTGTGTTCTACTCTGTGGCAACTAATGTGATCTCACCTGATGGAAGAGATGTGGGGGTATGATTTGGTGCTTCTGACTCAGGAGGATCTGCTCATTGTAGAAAAAGAAAAGCTGCTTGCTTCGTTTTGCAGGTTATCACTCTAAGCCTTGATATGCTTGGCATCTGCGTCGTCCCGAAATCGTCTTATTACCTTGTGAATGGGCACCATGCCATGCAAGCAGATGGGCATAAAGAATGCCAGAAACCTTGGCTGTGTATCATTTTTGAGTATTAGTGTCCAGAAATCTATGACATTTTAAATGCAGCTTTTGAGCTTGAAACACACTCGGAGAGAACATTAGCACACTCAGGGGCTTGTCAGAGAATAGACAGTGCTCCAATATGCCGAAGGTGGGGATTTTATGAGAAGGGCAGGTACGGATCCTGTATACCCCCCCCCCCCCCCGCCGGTCTTTCTAACACCATCAGGATGTCGTATTTAATTACTGGAAATTTGTTCTAAGAAACACCTAGGGCCATGTCTCAGGTGGCAAGACACAGGAGAAACATCATGGGCTTTGTTGACCACAGACGATTTACTTAACCTCTGTAAACTTAAGTTTTACCATTTAGAAGATGTGAATTCAGATAACCAATTGTAGAGTATTAGGTATTTGTATTTGTACCTCACAGAATCATCATGCACATGGAAGGTGACACTGCTTAAGGAAGTGCTCTGTGAATTTTACGGTAGGTTTCAAATGGTAGTCATGAGGGCTTTTCATCTTTGATCCGTCAGTAGCCTGGCTAACTTTTTTATGCTGATGGCAATTCCGAGGAAGAAGGTGTCAAGATTAAGTTTGGACATCAGAGGTTCTTGACACTGAGTTGCTGATGAGAGGTTAATGAACTCTGTTTGCGCAAAAACAGTTTTTCCTAGATTGGAAAGGGCTAGATCTTCAGGAAATCTCCACAGAGCAGACAAGCAGCAGGGCCATGTGTAAGCCACATGTATGCTGCCCAAGAAAAGAAAAATTTTCTGGTGATGTGTAGGCATTCTAGACAGCCAATCTGGTCCACTTGGGTCTCAACGTGAAATTCTGGGTGTAAATTATTCAGAACAGCCTCCTATGCAGGTCAGTGCCCATTGACCATGTATTTGCTCAGCCCTTTGCTTCATATTGGTTTTGGCCTTCGGTGCCCAGATTTCTGACGTTGTTCCATTTGACTTGTACTCAAATCAAGTTTAAAAAACAACACACGAGAAATAAAAAAAGAAGCAATCTGAGAGTAATTTTACAGTTTTTGTGTTTAATGTATTAATATAGTATATTAACACACATGAGGACGATATCATTGCACAACTTGGATCGTAGATCTTAAATAATAGAAAACATAAAACTACTACCTCTACCACACTCCACAGTCTGAGTTGAGAGAATTTGACGCTAGGTTCCCAGCCAGCTCTTTTTCAGAAAATGTTTTGGTGATTACTGTAGACTGGATCCTACCTCTTTTCTTCTGCCAATGGGCCAGTTTTGTGCTGGTTGAGTGAGGGGGATGAGATGCAATGAAGGACCTCCCCCACAAAGCTCTGTGAGTGGGACATAATATGAAAAAAGGATTTCTTCCTATTAGTGAAACTCATCTGAATGTGAAGTTCAATATGTGACCCATGACACTGAGACACGGGCACATAGTTAAGAAAAAATAAAACATCAAGATCCTATATTGTTCACTGTTTTCTTTCTAAGATTTTTCTCATTTTTATTTGATATACCAGTTTAAATCTATGGTGGTGTTTTTTTCAGCTTGATGAAGTGCTCATATCTGAGCAGACACAGTAGGAAAAAAAATCCGTATTTTAAGTTCACCTCTATTTAATATGAATACATTTTCAACTGATAAACTACCAATGGCTAATCTGAGATCAGGGAATCCAAATGGTGATTATGTTCAGATGAAATTATTTCTTAAATTCATTATCTTTCTTTAAAATTTTTTCAATAATATTTTTAGGAAAATACATTCACTGGGGTAATAGGTTGAATTTCATATTGAAACAATACAGCTCTCCTTTTAGGGAACTAATTAGATTGGAGAATAAAAATGATATTAATTATTGAATTAATGTTAACTTCTTAAGTTTAGGAAAAATTTAAATATGCCTAAAGTAAAACAGCACTGATTAATATTTTAGAAGTATTATTATGACAGGAATAAAAATAGATGAGATTAAAACTATACGAGTAGAGGATGGTTTCAATGAAACTGACATCACGTATCAATTTACTGTCTGGTTTGACACATTAATTGTCTTTTTACCACTAAGAGTTCCCTCAGGAAAGCATAACAACAATAACAAAAATAATAAAAAATTTAAATATGCCCAAATCATTCATACAGTCTGAGCAATAAGCTTTTTATGTGTCAGACTACTTAGGAAATGCTAGAAAACTCTGCAAATCTGGAGAAGGGAAAGCATTTGTTTTTTTCTCTTAAGCCTCCTGCCGTCTCATTTAGCTGTTTTGACATTATCTACATATTGACATAACCGTTATCAATATCTTTCTAACTGCTGTAATAACAAATTCTTGTATTTTAATGTCTCTCTATTGGTGGGTTAGTGTGAGTGATTAGAATAGCATAAATGTATGTAGACTTAGTACTACAATTTCACTGTAAATACTGAGTAGTATATTTTCATATAGAAGATAAGGCTCGGCTGGCTGTACCCTTCCAGGCAGTAAATGAACTCTGACATCCTCCATCAACCCCTAGCTAGCTGGTAATTTCTTGTGATTTCCAAAATGAAACATCTTTTTTTTTTTTTTTTTTTTTTTTTTAGTGTAATAGAGTACAAAGTATTCCTTCACCATGTCTTTGCAGGTTGGAGTGAAAATATTAGCAGCTGATGTTTGCAGAGTATTGTAGGACTTACAAAGCCTTTTCATCTACATTATTTTATTTAAAAAAGAACTTGAGACTCAAGGGAGTTAAGTGATTTGTCTAAGATCCCATAGCCTGGTGAGTGGAACAGAGTAGATCTGGCATCTTCTGACCCTAAATCTTAGGCTTTTCCCAATGCTAAGCTATTCTCCCTGCAGAGTGCTCAAGAGTAAGGCTGTTTGAGTCAGATGACCTGGGTTTGAATCCGGACACTTCGATTAACCTTGGACAAGATACTCAACATCTCAGTCCCTGTAAACTCGGAAAACTCTTGGTAACACTTTATAGAGTTATGAGGATAAAACAATGTAACATATTACTGTGTTGTTCCTAGCATGGTGCCTGGCATATTGTAATCAATACATAAATATTGGTTATGGTTAATATGTACAATCATGTGCTTACTGAGGATTACTAGTTGTCATTTGCATATTTATGATCTGGCTTTCCTCGTGTCTTAACTTGCTTTCAAGTTTCTCAAGAGAAATAACTTTCAATTCATTTATATTCTCTGTAGATGCTAGAAAAATGCTCTTGGAATGAATGTGGAAGTGAATGATGCTAGATAAAGCTTTTGGAATGAATGTTGAAATGAATGAAAACAAAATGTTTCAATATGGCTCTTAATTAAACTATTGGAAGTAATTGGAACCCATTATAAGCATCTATCTAGAGAATATGAATAACTAAAAAATCTGAATTTTTGTCACTTGTCATCCAATTGCTAGTACTGCCTCCTGAATTATGATGCCAAAACTTTAATTTAGTTTATTCACGATACAGAAACTCTCTGCTTTCACATATAATCATTTTAATTTTCACATATCTAGGTTTTTCATATGCTTTGGCAGCTCTTCCAGGCAAATATTCTTTTTTTTTAAAGATTTTATTTATTTATTTGAGAGAGAGAGAATGAGAGATAGAGAGCACGAGAGGGAAGAGGGTTAGAGGGAGAAGTAGACTCCCCGCTGAGCAGGGAGCCCTATGTGGGACTCGATCCCGGGACTCCAGGATCATGACCTGAGCTGAAGGCAGTTGCTTAACCAACTGAGCCACCCAGGCGTCCCCAGGCAAATATTCTTATGCACCATTGAAACCACAATACTTAATGTCTGATTTAGTTTACCAAAAACCCAGGTCTTGTTGCTTGTAGGTCTTCCACATTCAGTAACATATTTCGTCATTGGCATATAATCAGCCACATGTATAAAAATCTTGGACTCAATTTTTTTTAAAAGACTTTTTGTCACATAAAGTAAGCAAAGACAAAACATCACTTTCTCTGAAGATGTGAAGATGTTCCATCTAGAAGTAGAAGACAAAGAAACAGCACAGGACGGTGTGTATGTAACAAATAGGACAAAATGTGCAAAATGCTAAATTCGCTTTGGTTAAATTTCAAATTAGTAAATGTCTGTCATTTCTGGAGCCGCCATCACACTTGTCTTCCTTTTCTATTGCTAAATATGAGAATATGATCTTTATCTCTTCAGAGTTCATCAACCTCACAGCTCCTCCCATCCCTGTAGGGAGGGCGGTGATGTCACAGAGAACGATGACGTAAGCTGAGTTAGCAACAGCCAGAGCAGCCCACTCCTAAGCTGCCCAGAGCTTGTTTTCAGGCAAATGCTCTTGGCATCAACAACACAAAGAGTGTGATAACAAATCACTGTGTGTGCTCTTTTCAGACGTCTTCATACTGCTTTAAAAATGGTTTTAGCAAGAAGAGAAACATTGAGATTAATACAAAGTTATTAATTAAAATAAAATGAAAAAATATATAACTTACAAGAATAACTCCAAGAGGCTACTTTCTTGGTGGCCTCCAGAATCACTAGGAATCATTCCAAAATATCAAAATCATTAGACAGCTGAAGAGACCAAATATGAGCAAGACCCATCAGGATAGCACCAGAGTCTTCTGAGCCCTGAGATCCAGACCGGGCTAGCTTCTAGGCTCTTGCCACTGGGAAAGTTGGTCCTGAAGCCCCAGTCAGGGAGTGTAGGGTAGTTTTTTTATTCATTCCTAAAGGCAGGAAGCTCCAGGGCATTGTAACGTACTTCAAACCATGTTCATTTATCTAAGCGTTGATCTTCTTGGTTGTCTTCTGACCAAAATAGCTCCTAATTTGCCACACCTTGGGGAAAATTCTGCATATGTACAGTTCTTTCAAGCTCCACAGATGAAGGTTTCTTGCACATGCTAACACACATGTAGATATGTGTATTTACAAATGTATATGTAAAGATCTACTATTTTAAAAAGATTTATTTATTTATTTGAGAGAGAGCGTGAGCACACAGAGGGAGAGGGAGAAGCAGGCTCCCCGAGGAGCAGGGAGCCCGATGCAGGGCTCCATCCCAGGACCCTGGGATCACGACCTGAGCCCAAGGCAGACACTTATCCAACTAAGCCACCCTGGCACCCCAAGATCTACTATTTTTGATTCATTTATATAATCTACTGAATACATGTGAGATGCTAGAGTTATTGCAAAAGAATAAGAGACAAGTCTTGCCTTGAATGAGCTTACATATAATCAAAGACAGGATTGGGGATCTTATATAGTAGGACTGTCTAGTCCTACTGTGTCGTAGATGAAGAACCTGAGGCTCAAAAAGGTTAAATAACTATGCCAGACAAATTAGTAGCAGATGCAGGCCCCCATCTCCAATAATTGTCACAACGGTACCTTCAGTGACTCAGATTATGCCCACCACTGCAATTGTTCTAATCCTCACTGGGCACTAGCCCAGGACCAAGTAGTTTGCATGCGTTGTGTCATTTAATGACCCAGCAAGGTCAGCACTGTCATGTCCCCATCTTATAGGTCACACTGCTAGCAATGGCAGAGCCAGAGTTTGAAATCAGTGTCGTTTGATCTGCTATCACGTGCTCTCAACCAAGGAGCATTCCGTGCAGGGTGCCCTTTGCCTTACACACTTGTGATGAAAGAAAAACATGGAAAGTTGGGATTTCCTGAAATGCTGAGAATAATATAATCAACTTCCCAAAGCGAAGATAGAGATAGGAGATTCTGGGCGGGGGTCAGAAAGAATGCAGGTCCTGCTTACGTCTCGGTCTCAGTGTGGAGTATGAGTAAAGTTGCAGCAGGGTGGTGTGGGGGGAGGGGGCTTCAGGGGGCCTCCCTGAAACCCGTGTGTAGTGGGATAGCTAGGGTTTAGTGTGGGCCTTTGGCACTCTGGAGATGAGTAACTGCCTTCTATAATTACCATTACTACTTCAGGTTTGCTGGCTTTTAAAAATTAAGGCACATATCTTTTCACGTAGTGTTCTAACTGCTCTTAACTTCTATATTAATTTGCTAACTCACAGAAGCAAGATGCGATGAAGGGTTATTCCAGAACTTAATGCATCGTATTGCATCACATTGTGTGACTGTGAATAACGACATGTTTAGTTTTTCATCCCAAATATAACAAATCAGCATACGGTCTCACTCCTAGGCTCTGCCTTCACAGACTGCTTTGGGTAGTTCTGCATTTGCTTTTGAGAACTAGATGATTATGAATTGATCAGTGGAAGGAAATTTAAAAAGCAAGTGTGGTGTTTAGATGGCATTGGAGGAGGGGAAAAAAGGGAAGTAACTGTACAGGATGATTAGGCTCCATATTTCCACTCATCTTAGACATTCAGGTCTGTTTAATTGACCTACTCTACCTGACTGCAGAGGAAACATGAACAGTAGTGGAGGCATACATTTTACATAGTGATGCTATGCTTGCGTTAAAACAGACTAAAACAAAACACAAAAACCTTGTAGTATCTAAACATATTGGCATGGTTGCTGTACGGGGTAGGAAGCCCAAATGCATAGCCCTGTACATCTGTAGCATCAGCTTAAAATAATACCTTAAGTAGGGAAGTTTCCCTTGTCTCTTCTTAAGCTAACTGACCGGTCGAACACGAGCATGGCCAATAAAATCACAATACTGGGAAAGCAGTTTTCAGAAGTGTGTGCTATTTTTCTATCAACTGTCGGACATGGTGAGTTTTAATGGCTTTTCCTGTCACCCTAATGGGCATTTCTGTGTGTTTCAGCAAGTCAACTACTTCCGGTGTAGCCTGTTGGTCCCATTATCGTTCACCTGAAGACAATGTAAGCTCAAGGTAAGGTAGAGAGAGTTGGCTCATGAATTCCCTCTGAGAATCAAAAGAGGAGCTTTGGAGTTGTTTTTGATAGAGAAGCTAATTTTGCCATTGACCACTTGACCATCCGACTATATGTAATATAGTCCAGGTTTCAGTATTAAATTGCATACTTAGTGGTGCATACATGACAAGAAGTACGTTCAATTAATTTCTATGCTTTTCCTTTTGTCTTGGAAGGCATTTTCTCTTTTCACAGACGCAGCCCTTATTAAGTGGGGGGCAGGTGTATTTGATGCTCTTCACTGTCAGGATGTTCAAATGATGAAAATATCATCTTTGATATGCTCCACTGAAAATGTCTCGTATGTGGAGTAGAGATACACATCCCTGGAGAAGGTTGTCCTGTATTTATAGAGCAGGTAAACAGGCGGGGATGGAGGCACTTCACTGAAAAGCTCCTGCAGCCCCACATTAATATGCTTAGACTTGAATCCGATGCTTCCCAAACAGCATAGATGGTGCCCCTTGCTTCGACTCTGCTCCTGACAGGCCACGGGCTGGAAGGTGATTCTTGCTAGACTCTGCAGTTTTCTGGCTTTCCTTGTTTGACAGAATCCAATTCTTTTGACCTTCAGGACATGGAGCAGAACTCATCGCTTCCACCTGGCCTACCCAAGTACGTAAAGTTATGCTCCTAGAATACCGCTGCCATGGTTAGTTTAATTTTAATTTATTGCAGAGATGGTTTTATGCATATGACTTTATAACCGTGCACGCACCCTGAGACCTCTGAAGGTCAAATAAATAATAAATGCTCATTAAGAGCTTGGTGGTTCTGCTGAAACTGGCCAACAAAGGTGTCATTGGTGATACTTTCATGTGGACAAATAGCATCTAAGTCAAGTAGGACCTAGTGTTAAACTATTACAGGATTTGGCTTTGCTGCTGTAGGAAATTATATGCCAGAGAGGCCTATTCAGTCATTAAAATACTTGGACAGTTTAAAACTGGGAGTTACCTGCTGTTTAGTCTATCTTCCCTTTAAACTATTAGATATTTTTTTCTGGATATTCTTTGTTCTGTTCTTTGAACTACAGAGCTTCCACATCTGTGAATCTCAACATTAACTAAAACATAGTGAAAAGGGATGGCACGCATTAAAAGCCAAAAGCATTTTCTCCTTCTTAAAGAAAATTAGTAGTTAAGAAACTGCAGTGTAAAAGGGTGGGGGACCACATATTTCTGCCAGGCAATCCCTCTCCTGTGAATTTAGATCCAATCCACTATCAATATTTTCTGGCAATATTTCTTTCCTTTTACCGCTACATCATTCATAAGGTTCAGTGTTTCCAGAACTATAACACGCCAATCCTTACCATGCTTTCTCAGCACTATTTGTATTTTAAATTACTGGAACCGTTGCAGCCAATCACATTAGAAGACAGACAGTGTTGTTAATTCCAGGCAATAATGTGAAGGGGTAAAAACTCGCTACACTACCATTTCCCAGATGTTTGTCAGACTTGTCTATTTTCTCTAACTCACATGTAAACAGACAACCTAGAAAAAAAATCTGTCTTTTTCTTTTTGTATCGACCAAGTTCTAGGAAAAAATGTTTTCCTAAACAACAACAAAAAATACTATTGAGTGCTTGTAGTTCAATCTATAATATATTTATGTGTAGCTTCTCTGAAATGTGTCCCTTTTGTGTGAGACTTTTGACTTGATTGCTTTTTTTTTAAGCAGCAATGCTCAGCGTTGCTCCTTAGACTCACAGACTTTAAAAATACCCTAAAATGAAGCAAGAGAAAAATTTCAAGGAAAAGAGTTGGTATTAGAAAGCAAGATACAAATAGTAGAAATTGTCCTTTGGAAGAGCTCTGATTTATTTAATCCCTAATTCAGCTTCCTGTGGATAGGTACTCCTTTAAAAGGAACCCATTCCTTTCTAAGTATTAATTTCCTCTTTTATAAAATTGTGATAATGTTCTTTCCACACTTACATCACAAGCATCTGATGGTCAACAGGTGAGATAATCGGCAGTTCATGAAAGCTAGAAAATTCTAATTTTACTAGTGAAAAATGTAAAATAATTGCATACAAAAAAATAAAAGAAATTTGCCATATGCCAGGGAAGTGTTGCTCCTACAATTGAACTTTTGGGCAGACTGGGTTTTGGAAAGAGAACCTACCAGGCAAAAAAGAAAAAAAAAAAGTTGAGATGGAAGGAGCCAAGTAACACTTCGAACAGACATGCCATCATTCCATGCTCTGATGGAATGATCCGGTAGATACACATATATCAGGGAAGGTGTTTTATCCCTTTTATTTTTGATACCAGAGAACAGTAAAATATTTTCCTGAATTTTTTATAGCATACAGCACAGTGCCTGAATTATCACAAGTGCTCAATAAATCTCTGCTAATGTGACAAATCCTCTCTCTTTTTGGTGATTGTCTCTTTTGAGAAAAGCAGTGGCATATGCATTTCCAGAGCCTACAGTTAGTGAGCTGCCAGCACTAAGCCACACTGGTTAGAGTCAGACAGACTTGGGTTTGAGTACAACTCCTATTAGAGCTGTGTGATGGGGGCAAAGCACAAAACATCTTTGATCCTCAGTGTCCTCATCTGTAAAATGGGGCAATGGTACCCATATCACAGCACTGATGTATGAATTAGGTTGGATAAAGCACTTAAAGTGTTCAGTGCCGTGCAGGCACGTAACCATTGCCATGAGAGTGTAGCTATCATGACTCATGGTGGTAGTGGTAGCTTTCTTACAGTAGTTTCTTCCTTTCTCCTTCCACACCCCTCCCCACTAGTATATTCCTCCTAATCCACTCATGGCACAATAGGTTGCTTTTATTTTTTACTTTAATGGGTCTCTACTGGTAGAGACAGCCTTGGCACAGTGACGACAGCTGACAGTCGGAGTGGATCGCTGCCTTGGACAGAACCATCACCTACGTCTCTGCTCATTCCCATGTAACAACCAGGGAGAGCTAATCTCACTGCACTGCCCTTTCTTCTTTTCAAACCTAAGAAGGAATTGAAATAAAAATATGCTGCGTTAGTTTCCTTGGGTTATCATAACCCAGTGCCACAAAGTGGTGGCTTCAAACGGTAGAAATGTATATTCTCACAGTTCTGGAAGCTGGAAGTCCAAAACCAAGGTGTTGGCAGGGCTCTGGTCCCTCTGAAACCTGGAGGAGAGAAGCCCCCCTCGTCTCTTTTAGCTTCCGGCATGTGTTGACAAGTGTTGTTCCTCTTCCTTGCCTTGCAGATTCATCACTCCATGTCTGCCTCCATGGTCACGTGGCCATCCACTTCCTGTGTGTCTCTTTTTCTCTTTAGGAGAACACTAGTCATATTGGACTAAGGACTCACCATATTTCAGTATGACCTCAGCTTTCCTCAACTAGTCATGTCTGCCACAACCTGATTTCCAAATAAGGTCACATTCTGAGGTACCGGGGTTAGGACTTTAACATGTCTTTTAGGGGGGATGCAATTCATCCCACAATATATATTACAATGCTTCTTCTAAGTTAAATAAATTTTCAAGTCACTTTAATGAAAGTCAGAATAATAAACCTAACAGTGTTGCTAAGTATAGGTAAGGAAGAGAGAATTAAAGGATCACTTGGTCAACAGATTGAGCACTTTTTTGTGCTACCATGTAAAATAGTCTTTAAGTATCAGATAATCTATTGATCGTCACGAGTTCACAGTTGAGTTGAAGGATTTTGGATATTATACGAGTTCAGAAACAGGTAGAGAAACATTTTCTCACCTTAAAACACAGCCCACAGCTAAGAAGTGAACAAAAATATCTCTGGCCAACCCAAGGTGAGGTTTCAAAGTCTGTGTACTCTGTGCATGTAATTTCCTTGTAGATAAGCAGTGTAATAATATCCTATTAGCTCCTATGCAGTATATCATTGTAACTATCATATCCATTTGATTTTTCAGTCTACCACAGGTTAGTCAGGCATATTGAGAGCAATGAGAATGACAACTGAAAACGCCAAAACAGAAAAAGAAAAGGTGGAGAAAAAAAGAACTAATGGGAGAACCGAAATTTTGTGACTTCCTAGCATCACTCAGTGTAGAGACAACCCCATCTGCTTTGTCCGGTCTGTGGAACTATTCATTATGGTACAATATGATAATTAATGTCCAATGGAATGATCCCAAGATATTGAGAAACATTTAGATTCTGATCCATACCTTTCATTCATTTAGACAGACAGAAGTATTAAATGATAAAACCCAAACAATTTACGAAGCGTAATCTGCAATGATACCATCCATGAACATTTTTGGCAGATTTTACTTAAGAAGTGCAAATGAGTGGCAGATACATGTTTAGAATTTCAGTGCAGGGCCCCTGGGTGTCTCAGTCAGTTAAGTGTCTGCCTTCTGCTCAGGTCATGATCCCAGGGTCCTGGGATTGAGGCCCATATCGGGCTCCCTGCTCAGTGGGGAGCCTGCTTCTCCCTCTGACCCTCTCCCCTTCGTGCCCTGTCTCGATCTCACTGCCTCTCAAATAAATAAATAAAATCTTTAAAAAAATAAAGAATTTCAGTGCAGAGGAGGGAGATTAAAACGCCGGCTTAAACTCGTCAAAACTAGATACAGTAAAGCCACTAATGTCCAGGAGCACCTTCCCCCACCCCTGTCCATTACACAGTCGGCTTTGACTGCACTTCCGAGTTATATGAGGAGTCTAGTGAAATAGGCTCTGGCACTTTCCCCGTTAAGTGTGGTCCATATGGCGAGCCCGCAGTCATGGCTGATCCTGTAGACTTCAGAGCCTGGGATGGGTCAGGAACAGACTAGGCAGTTCTGCGTTCCTCTGGAACAGATTGTAGAATTTCTAAGAGAGGCATTATAAACTCAAATGCCTCTGGGGATCTAGCAGGCCAAATAAACGAATTAAGCGTATGAGCTAGCATTAGCAAACAAATTGGGACAGAAGGCACCCCTCTAAAAGCATTATCATTTGTATTTTCTTTAAAATCCGCGCTTTTAAAATTATTCAGCCTGGACCTGAATTCAGATCTAGAGCCTCCTGTTCAGAGCCTTGGCATCTAGCTTCAACCTGTCTAGTTCCAGACCGAACATGACCTTGGTTTCTAATGCTCAGGCCTGCTATCTCTCCCTTTGATCTATTTTTACCCAATGGTTTCGGTAGTTTAGAAGTGAGAAGTGGGAGAATATCTACTGGTATTGTTTTCCAAAGGATGTTTTTAAGGACACTGTTTCTGTGAGATATTCCTAAAATAGCATCTGGTTATCAAATAATTTGGGGAACAATACACACTATATCCCCTCTCAAATGATAATGATACATACTCACATATTAAAAGCTCTGAGTAGTCCTTTAGTAAAGACAATGGTACAACGCGATATTTTGTCTAACTCAGTGCTAGCCATACTTAGTTGGTTTCTGAACCCTTTCTCTCCCTCATGATTATGTTACAGAGAACTAATGTTTTTTTCATGGAGTGTGCTCTAGAAAACACTTAAGTTAGAGGCATTGCCTCTTATGGAACTCTAGACTAAACTGTACAAGTGAGAAAGGCAGAATTAACTCTTGAACATGCAGAGAGTTCATGTAAGTTTTTATGTGTTCAAAGGGTAATGCTTATTTGGAGTTTTCCTATAGGGAGGGAACATCCATCCACAAAGCTCCACTCTGTCCCCTCCAGTAAGTGCTCGGGGAAAATTCTTCGGTCCCTTTCTCCACCCAGTTATTTGCTTCTGCCCCAGAGAAGTGACTCCTCTGGTTTGGCCACGGCCTGCTTACCAGTGTGTGAGCTTACTCTTATGCCCAAATCTGGAAAAAGGTTGTATTTTCCCTTGGACCACTTGCCAGTCAGAGACAGGGAATCTCTCTTTCCTCCTCTTATGTTGGATCTTCAAAAGGGCAGGGCCTCTGCTCTTGACAACAGAGAAGTTCTGTCTCCTCTAGTTCAGTTTTACTATGCAGTTCCCTACATTAGACAATACAGCTGACCCGCTTCTTGCGTTTTAATGGCCGAATTCTTTGTGTACCTACTCAATTGGCCATTACTTACAGGTGAAGAGGAACCGGTGGTAGGATTCATGCAGCAACCTCGTGCACAGCCTTCAACGTTAGGCACAGAATTAAACAAACAAACAAACAAACAACCCCCAAAACCAACTCTGCGAACCCATTGCCCCTGTCATTAACATGAGTGGCACAACCTCTATGTGCCCTGTTGACCATGTGGATCATGAGGGTGAGAATGACATTTGTCAGAGAGGCTCCTGATTTCTTCAGGTTCCTTTTTGCTTTCCTTTCCTTTCATTTTTTTTAAACCATAACCTTCAGAAACCAGTTAGAAAAGAACTTTTGCTTCTCAGGTTATAATTTTTTGGGGGAGAAATGATGCAACAGACTGCTCTTTTTCTAATCTTGAGAATATTTGGTTTTGGGTGTATTTCAAATGTTGATGTTATACTGTATGAAAATGCCTGTTAGTGCTCAAAATCCAGGACGAAGGTCATTTCCACCAAGCTCAGTAGAAAGTAATAAATAATTCTGAAATATTATCTTAAAACAAGAATATAAAATATCATAACTTGTCAAGCCTTCAAGTCTGTGTTGGCTTATTATTACCAACCCAGCAGGTATAACAAAAGCTTGTGCCTTTGGCCTGACATTTTGGCCACCTGAAGAGGTCCACTCCTATTCACCAAGCCCAGTTTATAATTCTTTCAGAAATTCTTATTCCATGCCAGATGCAACTTAATTGTACTAATTCTTTCTGTTGCATCAATATGTCAATAAAGATTCTCCATCTTGCCCACTGTATTTGCAATATGTGGAACAGTGATAAATAATGCATTCCTGATGATATGCTGAGGCTATTTGTATGAAAGCACTACTAAACTGAATAGAGCTATAAGAAAAGATCGTCATTAATCTGAATTCATAGGACCTCTTGTGAAGGTTTATTTCTGTAAAAATAATAGTGTCTTTGGGTTTGGTCTAAAATGCAAAGAATATACAGGCTCTGCATCTGTCTTACTGCTTCATAGATGATCACGTAGAAGCGAAATGTGAAACTCGTAAGTACTTGGTAGTGACTTTAACTATCATTCCTGTATTCTTTCTCTTGGAAGAAGAAAAAATTGGGTAGATGAGCCCTATCATCCTATAGCTACATATTCCCTTCATAACTAAAAACCATTAGCTTGTTATATAGTCTAATAACAACCAGGATTACACATTGCTGTTGTAACAGATGACATTCTATAAATGTAGATTTTTATCTTTGCTTTAGTTTCCATTGTTAAAACCACTGACATAAAATTGGGATAACTGAGTTAGAAAAAAAAGGAAATACATAATTTTTTTTTTTTTTTGCAAATTTTGTGTATGTAGTGGAAGTTCACACTCTCTGATTATTTATCCTGAGGTCCTAGGCCATTTCCAGAAAAGTCTGAGAAGCAGGGATCATGTGTTTGGGAAGAATGTCAGAACCTTCACTGCATGCCTTTTTCACCTGCTACTGTGCTTTATTGATCTAAAATGTGATTAAACAGTAAATAAACTTCCCCATTAAAATAAAACAACTACATTCTAAAAGCAAAAATCATCTTTGAGTGCCTCACTGTAAATAATATCTTGCTAAGAATTGTCCCACTTAACCAGTGTGCTACCAAGGCTGATGCTTCTTGAGTGTGCTGACACTATGCTCAGGAAATTTTGGTTTGATTCCCAGCATTGGCAGACAAATTGGGGATCATAAACCCTTGTATACAGCAATGGTTTTCTAGATCAACAGGAGACACTCAAGACAAGGAACAGAGTAACAGGAGAGAGGGTGGATTCACCTCTCTGTAATCCACAAACCTTTCTGATGCCCTTACAAGGATTTTGAGTGCATTTCTGCCAGTATCAGCAATGGTGAAGTTCACCTTCACTAAAATCTAATTCCAGCACTAACTGGCAGGCCAGCACTAGTGAAAATAACATTCCGGTTTCCTCCATGACCTCAGTCCCGACATGATAACGGGAGCCCTCAACAACTCATTTCTGGCTTGGAATTCTTGATGGTTTATTTAGTTTGACTGACTGTCGGAGATTGCCATTATGAATACAGTTGCTAGGGAAGGCCTGCCGTAGTGCTGTTTGGCTTTTAAAGGGGTCAGGATTTTGCAACATCTCAAATAACACTTATGGCTTAATGTCTGCAAACAATGCAGCATTTAACATTTACTATGCATGAAGAGGATCATAGTTCAACATTTATTATTCAAAAATTATGTAAAATATTTTTATGATGGAATATGAAGAATGTGTTCAAAATATTCATGTATATAAACAACACATAATAAGTTTACCTTAAAACATCAATATATAATCAAAAAGGTATTTTGAGTTCTGTGACTTGGAGCCAAATTTTAAATCTCTCAAAAGTCAGTCTTTTAATCACATATCTTTCAAGTGGATTAGGCTGAACTCCGGTCCTCTTCAACAAAGTGAACATTCACTTCTTCATCCAAGGAAGCTATCATTTTTAATGGTCGTTGGTTTGTCAGAGTTTAAACATTCACATATCTCAGTTTAAAAGTTGATTGCCTGCTCCATCTTCTCATCTTACATGTTTTGACAACATGTTTGGTCTCTTATGAAAGAAAGTAATTTTGAATATTCATTCTCAGAGTCTGGAAAGAATGGAAACCATAGTGGTCCAAGTAAAGATGGTGTGAGTGGTGGCCAATGTGATTTGTTGTCCTCATTTGTTATTTGTGTCTTAAAAGTCCTCTCACACAGGAGGGTTGAACCAATGAAATAGAAAAGCCAAATGACTTGGGTGGGAATGAGAATGGAGCCAATCAAAATTGTCTATTAATATGATAGATAAATAATACAAACATTTAGCTACTGATTTTGTGGGAAGACATCTATTTTGTTAAAGGAGTGACCTCAATGAGTTTAAATGCTGCACATTTGAGAGAGAGCCTGCAAATAGCAATCAAGAGTCTTGAGTCCCTTTATAGACATGATCTATTTGTTTTGGAAATGAATCATTTCCAAATTTTAATTTAATTATGTAAGAGACTTAATAGTACATCCTACAAAAGTGATACATTCTTCATAATATTTAAATGCATTATAAATCTCATTAAATCTTTCTAAGAAGAGGTGACAATCTAGCTTCATAGGAGAATTTTAAAGATTAAGAGTTAATAAAGTAAACCTTTTCCCCCTTTTATCTGCCTTTTCTCCTCTCTAGCTGTTTGTTGTTTTCATTTTGAATTGTTCTTATTTTTTGCTTCTCCTGGCACTGTACATTTTTAAACACTTTTGGGCTTAATAAATATTTATTAAGTACCAATTATGTACAAGCATGGTGCTAGGTGCTAAAAAAAGTTCTCTTAATTAAAATTTTTACTTGCCCAAAATAACACAGAAAGCTAGAGATAGATCCAACACTGGAAATCAGATCTTTGCACCATATCAGCCCATAATATACTTGACAATTTTATTTTATGAACATGATTAAAACTTCTGCTTAAGTAGAATATTTCATGTTTTGACTTTGAAATTTTGTTTGCTCCCAAATTACATTTATAAGGTTTGAATTAGTGGCTGCCATTGACTTTAATTAAACTCATTATGGCCTCACATGTCTGGCACTTGTTAGGGAGGAAAAAAAAATAAGTTTAAAAATGAGCCAAGTGACTTGATACGAGCTCTCTCAGCAAATAGTCATAATAAGCCACAACTCAGCTAGCAACATGTTGCTTGACCCTCATCAATGTTTTTTATGCTAAAAAAGCACGTGTTCATCTGCCTTATTCTTCAAGAAGGCAGGTACTCTGCTAAGTGAATGCTTTCAGTGACTTGGTTTGATTGGAAATGCCGACAAAATCATTTTCTTATTATTTATTTTATGAAGGCTGGGCTCTCAACTAAGGGAAGCGGTGGAGAATCAGTACCAGCTAATTGGGTGCATGTCACCAGAATAGCTAAACATCCAGTTAGGAAAGGCAAACATCAGCCATATAGGTGCTCTGATGGCAGTATATGCACACTGCTCAAGTCATCTGGAAGGCTGGCCGCATGTCTTGGATCCATTGAGTGTTCCTTATCCAGGAGATAATGCTATTGGGACAATCCTTTTTTTTTTTTTTTAATTACCTGTGTTCAAACTCTTTTACGATCTGAGTTGCAGAGCCTAGTTTTAATTTTTTAACTTAAAAAATAGATTTATGTATTTACTCATTTAATATTCCAGTTTTCCTTCCACAAATGGTAGGACAGAGAGGCCCTAAAAAGGTAAAAGATTTAGCCAGTCACCGGACCAGGAAGTGACAGAACATGATCTTAACTCAGATGACTTGTCTCTTTTCACCATATTGCACTAACTCTGTGAAAACTGTCAGTATCAGAATACCTGTTTGCCCACTGTAATATTGACTATACACTCCAGAAATCCTCGACCTGTCCCATTTGCCAAAGTGGATCAGGGAGAGGGGGAGGCAATATCCAGTTGTGTATCAGTTCTTAAAGTTAGTTTACTCAAAGAAATCTCACTCTTGGTTTTTTGCATGCATTTATTCAACAATTAGTTACCGAGACTTTTTCTACCCATGTCCTGAGCTCCTACCCCCATTAGATATCTAGCCTTGCTAGATTATGTGCTTGCTTTAGGGATTCAGGGGGTAAATGAAAGAATGTAAGTTTGCATTAAGTTCTTCAGTGGCCAGGAGGAAAAGAAATACAGTACTGAGTGAAGGAGAGTCAGTAGTTCTTAGCAGAATCAAGTAAGGGGGGGTGTGTGTTTGTGTGTAGGAAAGGAGTGGAGGGAGGAGAGGAAAGGTAGAAAAGCTACACTCATGGTCACTGAAAAAGGCAATGGCAGTGGGGGTGCCAAGTAGTTTCTCAATCAAAGATGAACTACCCAGCCTACTGAGGATCCCACAGTAGCTTGAAGCTTTGAGAAACTCTATTTTCCTTGCCTCGGGTGGGCATATATTACCCAAGTGCTTACTTGGAATTTTGAATGTATTTTCCCAGAGAATATTATTAAAAGTTTGTGAAATTCTTCAGTGTTATTTATATAATGTATCGGGTAAATGATAGATTACGTAAGAATTGTTTCCTTGGGATATGTGCTTTGAATTCTTAAGAGCGGATTAACAGATTGGCTTCTGGAACACAAACCGTTCCTAAAGAGGAGAGGACACACATTATAGTGTCATCTCTAATTGTAGTGTGTAGACATCTTAAGTCACTATTCAATTAAACACAAGCATCATGGTATAAAAGATCAACAGGGATTTAATCATTAAGGAAAAGTTGATATTTAACATGATACAGGCCTTGAAAAAAATTGGACTTTGTTTCTTTAGTACAAAAGAGGGTAAACAGAAAAGAAATTCATTAAATGCTTACAGCTATCAGGCTGTATGCTAAATGTTCTATATTATCTCAGTTAAATTCTCACAGCAATCAAATGAAGTGGTCATTAGTATCCCCATTTCCGGATGAGATAACTGAGTGTCAGAGAGGTTGACATTTGCAAAGGTTGAGGTGAGAATTTGTTCCTGAATGATGTTTGTTTACTCGTCCACTATATAGAGTAGAGTGATTTAACGGCCTGTTTATTGTGATAGCTCCTTCCTTTCTAGGTTCTTCCCTTGACCAAATCAACCACAAAAGAATCAAATTAGACTTTTCAATTTGCCCAGTTTAATGTCAATGGTGAATTAGAGCATCATGAAGTCGACTCAGTTCTCTCAGTATATTATCTGATATAGCCAAATATATAGAACAAAGTTATTAAGAACTTTTTATGTGAGCATAGATTATTGCAGCCAAACTTCATGAGGAAAATGAAAACTAAAGTAATCTGGATTTCACATTTTATTCCAGCATTGGTCACATTTAGATGTAATCTGTATATGACACTTCATTGAGACCAAAAGAAGACATACCATATATTTAGGTAAAATGAGACATTCCATTTTATGCAAGAATTTCAGAGTTGTTGAATATTCCTCACTTAAATGAGAAAACTGGTCCTACTTTATACTTGTTCTTGTCATTGGGACGCCTGGAATAACTGCCAAGTGCCAGACTAGCCACTGTAGTCTGAACTATTAGAAATCCATGTGGTTGTGATAAGGGGCTATGAATGTTAAACTTAAATTGAATTTTATTTTTACAAAATCTCTATCAGTGATTTTGGGGGGTAAGAGGTGCAGTGTTTGAATGAATACCTGCTTTGAGTGCTGGTCCTCAATGGTACAGGGCAGACATCTCTTCTACTTTTAACCAACATTCCTGCACTTACACCAGTTGCCATTTTAATAATACAAAAATTCAATAACAGGAATGAGATATAACTAGGGAAGTTATTTTATTTATCATATGACAAATTTCAAATATCTTTAAACTCATATCCTGTTGTAAACTCTTGGTAGCTACAGCAAAGGTGATTTGGTTCACTGTTTCCCCAAGAGAAAAGGAAGGGAGAAGTTAAAGAACATCCTAGACTAGAGAGTTTAATAACACCACGATCTATTAGGAAACCTTCAACAGGTCACACTGGACCAACAAAATATATAAAGGTACAAGTAAGAAAAATGAGCCAGGCCTAGGAAATGTGTACCAGCAGATCTCCTGCATGACCACATACGGATTACCATGTTTCGGTGTTCGTGTGCAAGGGCTCCTGTTCCAAACCCTGTAATCCCACACAGTCTTTCCTAGTCCTCACCACTCCTCTGCTCACAGCGTATTTTATTTTTGACCCTTTCCCCCCACTGTCCCCTCCAATGCCCCTTCCCTTCACCCCACTTAATAGCTTAGAAAGTTTCTTGACTTTAAGATTAAGGTCAGAAAAAAATGCTTCTTTCAGCGCGGGAATTTTATTTATTTTCTAGATAGGAGCCAAAAGCACCAACTAAAATCAAGCAACTGGAAATGCAATCTCAGATGCATCATTAGAACAAATATATTCCATCATTTTATGGATGAATCAGATTCCACCCCCCACTAATCTAATCAAAGGCATCTTTTTGTTGTGGTGGTTGTTCTCCCACACATTCCCCATCTAGTGTGAAAATGAGTTAACTGGAGGATGCATTTACTGTGTTCTTATGAAGAAAGTGTTCTTGTCTAAGAGAAGAACTGAGGAACAAGAAACTAATGTTTATTCGCTCATCATATTTAATATTTTAAGTCCAGTACGTTTTCTGATATGTGACAATTTTCTTCTCATTTGACAGCCTTCTCATTTGCAAAAGACTATGCATTTTATATTCATTCAGCAGCATATTCATTGTTCGTATCTTTTCCACCAGAGAATTCTAATATTTATATCATGTTTTGCATTATTTCTAAAAGTTTTCAGCAGAATTTAGGCATATATCATGTTACAAATCTTCTGAAGCCTCGAAAACAGATGAGATGCTTTTTCTGTCCCTATCATTTTTTTCTTTCTCAAATTACTTTGATTTAGTGTTGACCACAGGCTTCAGTGTATTCGTTTATCCCTTCCATCTGTACGCCCCTTTTTGAAACCAAGAGGCTGGAATGTGCCACCGTATCATAGGTGTCACTTCTGAAAAATAATGACTTATTGGGATATCTGACAACGATGTTACGAGGTTTGAAAGAAGTCAATTCAATTGAAACTAAGCTGATTTCTCTCCAGATGTCACCTCTCTCAACATAGGGAACCCTTGTTATTTTATTAGAAACTTTAATAACAAACATATAAAAAAAGAAGAGGTAAACCACCTACTAGTAACCTATATAGCACCTATATTAATGATCCCATTAAGTCATTAATATGGATATATTGCTCTCAGTTAATTTTAAGAGATTACTTGCTTTTACTTTTATTTAAGAAGTTCGAAGAGTGAGTGATATATAGAATTGCCGAATCATTATATCGTACACTTGAAACTAACATAACACTGTATATTAATTGTACTTTAATAAAAATGAAACTCATAGGACACTGTATATTAATTATACTTCAATAAAAATAAAGGACTTCAAGGTTTATAACCCTGTAATACATTCTGTTGATAATAATTGAAATTTGTGGATCCTAGGATTTTTTTCATTCTTTATTGTTGACTAAACTTCCAGTCCTCAAAAATTTAAGTAAACTCTTTTATTTTGATTTTGTTAAATCCTTCATATTTTAAAGATTGTCATCCATTATCATGGGATAGAGCGATATTTACATGGGAATGCCGTCTTCCTCCCACTATTAGTGATACAACTTAGCCTTTATTAGGAGCAGATACAAATTTCATCTTTTTTCTTTAGCTGTACGTGCTTAGTTTTATTCAATGGTGTATCAGAATATTTGGCTTTTGGTAAGTATACTTATTAAAAACTCTCTTCAGCTTTTTTGTCCCAACATTTGTCAAATATTCATGTCAAAAGAGGAAGGAAGAAGGGGACCAGCATTTATTGAGCACATAGTCCATGCCAAGTCCTTCCCACACGTCTCATTTAATCTTCACACGCTGTGCTGTGGATATTATTTCCTCAGTTTGGGAAATGAGGCACAGAGAAGCTAAGAAACTGACCCAAGTCATCCCAACTAGCATTTTTGGAGCCAAGTTTGCCCCCATTTCTTTTTTCTAAGTATGTCCTGCTATAACATACTGTATTCATTTCCAAATGGTTTCTTTTCTTCCGAATCATAAAACTTTATGGTTTAAATATAAAATTACTTGTTCTGCTTAAATTTTTTGGCATTTAATTTCCTCTCTCTCACTGTTGAAGTTAGGCAGTCTCAGACTTTCTTATACTTTATACTTAGACTTGCATTTAGAATGTTGTGATATTAATATCATAAGCTGCTCAAAATATAATTGTTCTATGGGCATTTCATGTTGAACTGGCTAGATGCTTATGATAGCACTTCAAAGTATGGATTTTACAATCATGGTGCTAGAAGGGACATTAGAAATAAGCTTAAATGCCCAGTCTGTGTTCAACATTGCAACCAGATTGATCCTTTTAAAATTTATTAGATTATGTCACTCCTGCTCAAAAGCTGCCAGAGGCATCTCATCTCCTTAGAGGTGAGTCCATAGCTCTGACCTCAAAGGATCTACAAAGCCCTGCCCTACCTGCTCTTGACCCCCGCCTTCTACCATGCTGGCCTCCTTGCTCTTCTTTGAACAAGCCGAATATGTTCTCACCCCCACGGTCTTTGCATCAACTGTTCCCTTTGCTTGGAACACTCTTTCCTCCAGATACTTGTATGGCTCACTTCCTGTCTCTTTCAGCTCAGATGTGACCACCTTATTTACAACTGCATATCCTCACCCTCTCTTGCCATGACTCTTACCTGCTTTCCCCTACTACATTGTATTCAATAAACCCAAAATACTGTATATTTATTTAACTTATTTCCCTATTTTCCCTGTAAATTGTAAGCTTCATGACAACTGACATTTTTGTTTTTGTTTTTTCGCTGAGTTCTTGCCAGCACCTGGACAGTGCCTGACACATGGTTAGTGGTCATTAGATATTTGTTCAATGAATAAATAAATGTAGATCCAACACACACTGCTCATAAAGGACATTGCACTGGGTTCAATGAAGGGTCATGGGAAATAAGGAAAAAAAGAAATATTCATATTCCAAGCTTGTTAGTGAGTAAAGGCAAAGACAAATTTAAGTCTGAGTCAGTCATGTATTGACAAGTGAACTTATTCCTATTAAATAAGCTACTTGAGCAAAATTCAGTGTTGTTCTAAAATAAAAGGTGCTGTTACATAGATCTGACATGTGCCATTCCATGGGTGGGGAGGGGTGACCATTGTCACATATATAAATCCCATACAATCCACACAAGTCTTCGTGACTTTCATTAGTTCATTTTTCTTTGATCTTCTAACACCGAAGGAAAAGTAAACTGTGTGAGCAGTCATGACGTCAGCTCGAACCAGCCTTCTTACCTGTCTTAGCATGGCTAAAAACTGAAACATAACAAACCTCTTTCATTCAACCTTCTCCTAATCCCATCACTTTCTAATGAGAAATGTAGTTTTGGTTCTATCGATTGGGTTTAGTGTGAGGTGGGGAGAAAAGAGGTAGTTTTAATTAAAAATGAAATAACACTGTGATTTATATTCTTTGTCCCCATGTGAGATATGTCACTCCCTGACTCCTGAACTTGCTTTTGTAAATAATTTCACAGGAACAAATTCTGTCCATGTGTTGCAAAGAAAGCCAAGGTGTATGTACATTTCCTAACGTCATTAACTTCTTTTACTGGAGAGTAGGATTTTTGCAAATGGATGAGAGCAAAATGTTTGTTAAAACATTTTTACTTTTTATTTCAAACTGTGCAATTTAAAATTATTTTTAAAGGAACATAAACTCAATTTTTAGTCCATAAAAAGCTAATTTGGAAAAAACCCCATATGTTCTGTTAAGGCGTATTCTGCCCATGTGACTAACAGTGTTGGGGCCATTGAATTTGCTCACTAAATATTTGCTTGATTGAGTAAATAAATGCATGAATGATTTTTTAGTCCCCAAAAATGAAATAGGAAGAGAAGAAAATGACACTGTTTTATGGAATTCTAAAAAAGACTTTAGCAGCTGGAAAGAAAACATGTGGCCTAGGTAGTGTCCCACAGAACAGGGAAAACCTGGACTCTTTCCAGAGTCAGCCCAGGAATGCCAAAAGACCTGCAGGGCAAGAACAGGGCAGAGTTCAGGCTTGAAGCCAGGAGGCCTGAGGCAAGATCAGAGCCCCAAAGGGGACATAGCCGTAGGCAAGACCGTGGGCCTGAAGGTAAAGTTCCAAGGGCCAAAGCCAGCTGAGGGGCCAATGATCTAGTCCTGCATATAAAGATGGGCGGAATAAAAGGGAAAGTGGGACATTTCTTGACTCAAAGTCTCATTATGTTTAGTCATTTCAGAATTATTAGATGAGGTATCCCAGAAAATCTCTGCGCGATATTTGTAGGGACTTTTAGGAAGATTCTTTGTAGTTGTTTCTAATTATTTTCCAGTGTAGACCGATGCCATGACTATCTCTGCCTCAGTTAAAATCGATAAATATCAGCATTCACCGTATATAAATCAGTATTCACTGTCTCCCACTGAGTTGATTTTACTTTTGTAAGCAACATTTCCTCATCAAAATCAGGATGTAGATGACATGGGACAGCACAGAGAGTCTGTTTTCCCCCTGATAGTAAGACCTAGTAAGCCATGCTCAGACTCATAGTGCTCCAGGCAGCTGTGGGGGTTCCAAAATGCTACTGAGGGTTTCTCTCTTCTGTCCCATAGTGTTGATTAGGAGTTTCCCCTTTGGGTGGATGTATAAATACCTGGCTGATTAATAGGATAATGCTAGAGCATTAGCTGCAGAGAATTTTGAAGATCTAGCTGCTGTTACCCTGTTGGTGTGTGTTTGTGTGCATATGAATGTGTATTTGTGGATGGGGATGCAGGAAGATTAATCAGGAAAACCTTGAGTTCAACAGTGTCCTGTGGCCAATTTTAGTGCAAGAAAAGCAAAAGAAAGGAATTGGTCAAAGACACAGAGTCCTGGAATAGAGAGAGTACCGATTAAACTGGCATTATCTCTAGTATTATCAAGTTACTTTAGCAGATAAGCTTCTTGGGGTCAGCAGAGAAATAGAAGTTCCTTTTGTTGCTCCATGCACACGCTCTCTTTGGATTCTGTGTCATCCAGCAGGAAAGAGATTTAAGATGATTAAATCAAAGGGTTTCCCTCCTTGTGTGATACAAAAAGTAGTCTTTTGGAAACCCAGGTAGGACTCACTCCTAAAGAAAAGACACACAACCGAAGAAGTTGCATTTTCAACTCCTGAGAGTGTTTTCTACAAACAAGTTCCTTTCTTGCGTGTTCTAATTTCCCCTACATAGACATAATTGAGGATTTTGCAAATCCAGAAGCCAATGGCATTACATTTAACATGGGGTAGATGATAATAAGTTTAGGTGGGTTTGTAACCAATGGGACACTCAAACTCAAGGGGTGAAAATTAATGTATTGATACTAGCCTTTGGGAAGATGTCCAGTGGTGCACCATGAAGCCTGTTTGGCATCTTTTCAGATGACATAAAGCAAGGTGGGATAGCTAATATACTTCACACCAAATAAGTAACCCCTCAAATCAGAGGGTCTAAAATAACACATTTGAATTTGTAAGGTTACATGACGCCATATGTAGAAACTATATGGAGATGAAAACACCTCACACATACCCATACACAAATGAATTCATATAGTTGTCAAGGATATATACCTACCTGAGAATTTATATTATACATCTTGGAATAGGTGCCTGTCGAGGGGCATGGGAATGAGAATCCAAGGATAAAGGAATATTAATAAACTAAACTAAAACAAAAGGGTGGCATTATAGGGTTTAAGAATGATAATATGCCAAGAATTGAAGAGTATAGACATCACAACTATTGGTACTTGAGGTCCAAAGGAAAAAAAAAAGAGGAAAATAAATGAATATACTAGAAATTAATATTAAGCCCAAAATATTGGTACAAATCTAGCTGAGAATCTTTTCTTTAATGGTAACGTGAATGAAAAAACTTTGGGGTTTTAGTTGTCTGTAGTTTGGGTCATCATTGTGAGGTGGTTGCCAAAGAAAAACTACCTCTGGCTGCATTCAAGGGAACATAATGACCAGAACAAGGGAGGTTGTAGGATACCTCTACTCATAACATCACACGCTGGTGATAATCAGTTCTGGTCACCAAAGTTTGAACTTCACTCTACGTTCAATGAAGAAAACCGTGTCATAGGAAGAAGCTTAAGATAATCCATCAGGGTACAAAACTCAATTTCACAACTCAAGTGTGCAAAAATAAGTATGCTTTCATAATTTTCTGTTATAATTTCTGCCCTTTTCCCTCTGCTTTACTGAGTTGGTGGAAAGAATTTCAGTATGACTAAGGATCCCATCACAGAGTGTGATTCAGCTGTGGGGTCTTGGGCATTGCCCTTCTATCGGTGATGGAGGCTACACATTTTTCAGTCATTAGTCTTACCTGTAAGACCAATGATGAGACAGTCATTGTTCATATGCGCCTCTTTCAGCTTAGCTACACTCACCTGTTTTTTTGTCATCTTGAGGCAAGGAAGTCTGGGGTGAAGCTGATTCTGGCATTATCTCCCAATAGACCACTCAACTGCCTCTGCTTGGCATCTAGTTGTCTCACAGGTCATCTTAATGGGAAGTAAGGTCCAGGTCTCTGCTTTTGGGAGACCTAGACTTGTCTCCCTCTGTTCTTCTGCCCCAGATCCTGGGAAATCTTATTTTGGTAGGGGGAAAAAAATCTTTCTCCCTTCATGTTCTTCAAGACCTTAACTTAAAGTCCTTTAAAGTGTTAGGCTTTTGAAAAACAAAGCCATAAACATATCTAAGTTTTATGCTGCCATCTCCTTTTTCCAGTCACACAGATATAGAGCTATCTCCTTGAAAGAGAAAAGGGAAAGAAAAGAAATACAGGCAAAAACAAAACAAAACAACAACAGCAAAAAGACAACTTAATTATTTTCCAGCCATAAAGGAAAGAACTCTGTAGTGACAAGAGTTATTCAGTTACACAGTAGGCTGCCTTGGATATGAGTTTATCATCAGAGTATATATTTCCACTGATTTACCCCTTAGTGATGTTGTAAAAGTGTTTTAGGCATTGGATGGGAGATGGGATGAGATAAGGTTCCTGCCTTGTGTGAGTGTCTAGGATAATGGTAATCCTACTTATTAAACTACTTTGAATTGAGCTGTGTAAAAAAAATCGAATTAATAAAAAGGATATTTGAAAGCATTGAAAAATACACAAAAATTAAAAACTAATCACTTTTTCTCACTTTCTCCTCTCCAAATTTGTTCACAAAAAAACCATCATCTTTGCTGTTTGCTAGGTTTTTCTTCCAGTCTTTTTTATCTAGAGAGTTCTTATGAGGAAGAAAGGCTTGGAGTTTGGGTGAGATGTGCTTCAAATAACTTTATTCTGATGATGAAGGGAATACATATATCATCAAGTAAGCTAAAAGAAAGCATTACCTTTTATCTTTAAATGACTTTCTTAAATTCATTTATCCATTGAATGAAAAAAGGGAATGGAAAGGAATACAAACAAAGATAGAACAAAAACAGCAACAACAAAAGACAGCTTCTAAACATGTAATAAATATATATTGAGCACCCACTAGGTACCAGGCACTGTTCTCTGTACTTGGGATAAAACAAAGAGCAAAAAACTACAATTTCTGCCCTCATGAAGCTTATGTTCTGGTGGGACAAAACTGAAAGAAAAAAGAAAGTCAAATATATGGCATTTAGATATAATCATCTTAGCCATTGGGCATAATTTCTCTTGATTTTTGCCTTTTTAGTTCGCATGCATGATTTCAGTATAGCTCTCTACCTACAAACATTTTTCTCTCTTATGTGTCCTTAAATAATCTTTCCACTCAGTTCTGTTAAATTTTGTTCAAACTCACCAAGTATCTATTGAGCTCCCAGAGTGCCCGGTGCTCTGATAGGTGTTTTGGAAGTTATGTAATAAAAAAGGGAATATTTAAATGTTGTCTGCCTTCAAGGAACTTCCAATCTATGGTTGTTAAACTTTGTGTAATAGCATTTATGCCAGTCTGAATATTCTGAAGGGTTATGGACTAGGGGAAGGAACTTGGTAAGGATGCATTCCAAAAACCTACTTTCTTAGAGAAGGTGCCATGGGGCTTTATACTGAAGAACACTTAATTGTGTGTGTGTTCTGAGTGGGAATTTGGCAAGTTGATGGGTCCTATTAGATGGTTTGTCAAGGATACAGAGTTTGTCAAAGAAATGAAGTATCTCAGAAATGGGCTTCAGTTTTAAGAAAGCCAAACTGATGTACATAAATTAACATGGCTGTCCCGCGTCCTCAGAACAATTCTTGAACTGAAGATTTCAATCCTAATTCAGTGGAATTGGTCTAAGGGTCCAGCCTAAGAAGTCAAGAGGAATAACCTAAAGAATATGGTCTGCCCAACAGACACTACATTCAATTCGTCAAGTGTTTATTGAATGCCTCTTTTGTACTTAGTATTCCACAGGGTGCTGGGAGATAAGAAAGATAGAATGTACCTCTTGGTTCTGCCTCATTCATTGTTCAACATACACTGATTGAGCAACTTGTACATTACAAAGGCTAGCACTCTACTGGTCCTTGGGGGTATCATGCGATGTTTCCTTAATAAATATCCTTTGTAGATAATTACCCACCTCTATACCCTGACCTTTCTCATCCCTATTTCAGAATAATAAATGGATGGAAACAAATTTTATCACTTACATTTAAGTAGAAGGAAATGACAACAAATATAGGAGATACTAGGAAACAAGTGCTTCTTCCCATGAAGTCAAAAGAAATTTGGCCCACTGAAGATAGATCTCAACTACTCACTGTCTTTCAGGTGTTGCTCTGCAGAGTGATGTCTTTGCTATTTCCTAAGAGGACAGTTTTCTGGCTTCTTGCCAGTCCTCACTTTAAGTCCATTTGTTGTGGACTTGGTGATATCATAACAGTTAAGTGAATTTCACAGTTCTTCCAAAAGCTGATGGGATGTCAAATCTGAGTTGCTTTTATATTTAATGTTTTCCTCTGAAATGTCATCTTATGTGTGTCAAAATAATAATGAATATACAACCAAAGGAACAAAGAAAAGGATCAACAAAACAATAGAAAGTTTATTAACATTAATTGAGCACTCAAGTGAAGTTGAAGAAAGGTGTTGGAATTGGAAAAGGAATAAGTAGTTGAGTTTGACTGACAAATTTTCTCCATATATATTAAATATATGCCAATTTAAAGTGTAATGAATGCCTACTACACTTCTCATATACCAGATCTTCTGTTAAAAGTCTTTTTAAAAATATATTATCTTGACACATTGTACAGGAAATCTGTGGGGTAATTAACACAACATTCATTTTGTATTTGCTAAAATAAACATTAGAAAAGTTAACTAAGTCATACAACTAGTTAATGTGGGTTTGGTGTAAAGAACACAGCTGTCTTGTCACAATGACTGTAGAACAATATTTTTAAAAAGGCGAAAATCAACCTGGGCTTTCAATGGACTTCATTATAATAGAGAAGACGTGCACAGCAGCGTGAACTGTCTGGAACACATTGTTTTGCTTTAACCATGTATTTTAGTTGAATCCATATTTCATTAATTGAAAATTGATTCTATGAAAATCATAACATTGATCAACAGCTTCCTAAACCCAAATGAAAAGTCCAGATAAAGAGGAATTGATCACAGAAAACATTTGTGTTGCCATGAAGAGCATTTAACTTATCTAGCCCAGTAATCTCTTCAGTTAGAAGCTGTCAAAACGCTTGCTAATGATTGATTTTTGCATCAGGTCAAATAATATGCCAATTCTCTTACTACCAAAAAAAAAAAAGTCTTAAAGAAACAGTAATTCAGTGTTAGCTTGACCTTCATATTACAGATTTTTGCCGTTGTGTGAAAGTAACTTTCCTTGTCATTCTTAGAAGTTTGAGGTGAAGATAAAAAAACCAAAAGCCAATACTGACTACCCATGGTAAAAGCTGTTTAGCGTTGTAATTTATAGGGAACATGTGATAGTTTCCAGGAGTGACATGCGTCATCTTCCCACATGAAACTATGTAGAATGCAATTTTACAGTTGGGTAAATTCTCAAGGCAGGGCACAGAGATCTGGCTGTGAGATTGCCCATTAATGTCAGAAGGAGTCAAGGGGCTCTATTCCTCATGCCCCTTGTAGAGAATGCACCTGAGTCAGCCTGCTATGAGAGGAGTCCATTTCTTTTCTGGAAATTCTGAATGCCAGTGTTAACCAGTATCACGTATGGATGTTTACATAACTTTCCGTTGGTTCTTAGATTTGTCTATGGTCAATCATGCAATGAAAATGGAGAAGTCATGTGTTTTACCCCATACAATGTTAGGCTTATTTTATTACTATGAAATGGCCAGCATGAGCATAAATATTTAATATTATGTGAAATAGAAGTCATGTAACAGAACATCCATGCATTCAAAGAAAAAAGTTGTAATGTGACGTTACATAATTATAATGCTTATAACACTGTTATCCACATACATTCAGACCTAGGATAGTATAGTAGTTAAAAAAGCAAAATCCATGCAATAATGGATAATTCCAGTATCTCAAGCTTCTGCTTCCTATTTTTTCCCCACAAGAAAGGTGGCACATATGTCTTTGCAATACTTTTTAAATTCCCATTCTTCTTTCTTAATTTATTACCCTCATACACTTCAGCATTCTCTAAACTGCTGTGTCCAAAAAATCCTCCATTTACTCTTGAATACCTGTGTTGTATTTCCTTTCTTTCCACTCATTCTCTTTCAGAAATCCTAGAACCAGCCTGTTAAGGCTGGATCTGCCTTTGAGGGGGTGGCTTGGGCAAGAAACTTGAGAAGGCCATGCTATGATCCTCTTCAACAGAAGGTAAACAAAGCAAAGAGCAATTGTTGATTTGTAACCAATAGTACATAATAATAGAGATTATAAAAAGCACCCATTGGATATCATTTATGTACTGACTTTACAAATTCTATCAATTCACAAATACTTTACAATATGTATTTTCAAATGCCCACCAAGTACAAGGAACCACAGAGAACACAAAAATGAAAAAAAAAAAAACGCACAGTTTTTGCTATTAAAGAAGTTTAAAATTTAGATGATAAAAATATCCTATAACGTACAATACTGTATAGCACTATGGTACCCACTAGCAACATGTAGTTATTAAGCACCTGAAATGCAGCTGGAGTAACTGAATAATTACTTTCTAATTATATTTAATTTACCTTCAAGTTTGAATAGTCACAAATTAAAATTTGAATAGCTACTACGTTGGACAGAGCAAATCTGGAAAATCCCAAAATCTAGTTTGTGAGATGAGTACCCAAAATTCCAAAATAGGGTTAATGCTACTAGATAAGTACAAACAAAATTCTTTAAGGCTCAGAGAAATGAAATACCTCAATTGAGAAAAATTTAAAACAACAGTTTAATGTAGATTTGAATGATGAGGCAGCATCATTTAGATAGTGCAATTGATTTTATAAATGGCTTTAAGAGGAAAGGAACACCTGCTGTGCATCAAGTATTTTATATACATGAGCTCATTTAGTTCCCACAGCTAGAAAATTTTGCCTGTACTTTATAATTGGGGGAATAGAGACTCTCAGGTTAATTAACATACCCAAGTTCACCTGGCCAGCAAGTGGTGCCAATTAGGTTTGAACCCAGGTGTACCTGACTCCCAATCTCAGCTGTGTTCCACTTTACTGTGCAGGTGAAGGAACGAAGGGTAATCCAAAATAATTCAAAGCTGCTAAACAGAATAACTTGAGGGTGGCAGTGCCATGAACATAAGTCGTTTAATCAAGCAGAGGGTTAGCTTGGAGGTGACGAATCGAATGTATAAACTAGTCAGAGAGGAAGATAGTAGTGAAGATTTGGAACTGAGGGAAGACTGAGGTTTGGGGTGGGAGAAAGGTTGAGGAGCCAGCTGTAAAATCTGCTCATTGATATTGGAGTAGTAGGTGGATCATCTAAAGAAAAAAGGCATAAATAAGGGTGCTTATATTCAAATCTTAGAAAACATGTCTTTTGGGGGTAAGGACGAGAAGAGGAGCCAATAAAAGGATCAGTGAAGTTGTGAGACAAGTAGGAAGAAATAATGTGCAGTAGTGGTCACCAGTGTGAAATACTGTAGAGAGAGAAACAGGGCGAAGAGCACGCAATGAAAACGGAGAGTTTCCTGCTGGGAAGTATAGTGACCTTGAAAAGAGAGGATGTACAACTATTTAGGAACCCTCTAGTTTCTTCAAAATTTGTACTTTCCAAAGGCCCTTCCTTGTGTTCCTAGGCTTACATTCTCATACACCCCACCCCCAGCTTTGTTTTCAGGATTTTAGGTAGACAAAATCTGAGTACTTTTTAAATAGAGCTTATGGCTTTCATGAGGCTGTACCTGGCTTTTCTCCCTATCTCTAACCCCTAGATCTGCAGCTGCGACTTAGCAGCTCTTAATAAAAACTAGTAGGATGAATGAATGAGTCTAGAAAATTTTTTTCCATGCATATTTTAGCATTTGGAGAAAAGATTATGCATTAATTATTGGACCCCTAGGTACAAAGTTTTATTGGAAACACACAAAAAAATCTAACAAATGTTACATGTTATCCTTGTTCCTAAAGAATTGATCGTCTTAATGGAAGAGGTAGTAAGACTAACACAAGATTATCAGGCTTTATGTTGGATGAAACACAGCACTGATAGTGAACCAGTGTGCAATGCCTGACAAACTGATTTTAAAGACTGAACTACCTTCCCCTCTGTAAAGCTCCCTGGCTCCCAACCCCTTCCTTGAGAACCCAGCACATCTCCCTATTTTAGCAAATGAATGAAGAAGGCCTGGCAAACAAGGACCTCTGAAACCTTGTCCCAGCAGTATAACCCGTGTCCATTTAGATTGGATTAATCCTGTCATCTCAGTTATTGAATATTTTGAATATCACCCTGTAGGTGTATGTTATTAACATGGCATGAATTCGTAGGAAATCTTAGAAAATTAGGTAAAACAACATCATGTGTTAACTATATTCAAATTAAGAACAATACCAACAACAAATAATTCAGAAAGTAGTGGTGATGCTACTTTCTTTAGGTAAAAGTGATTATTAATCATGGATTAATCATGGGTATGTGGGTGCATCTAAATTTGATACTCCGATGCTAACTTTGGGTTTCAGCCTGCAGTTGCTCAGTGACCAATGACTGCTAGTCTAGCCCTGGCTTTGCTGTTAATTAGTTTTATGGCTTTGGTTAAGTCACTTTACCTCTGAGGTTTATTTATTTCTTTGTGAAATAAGTGGGCTGAAAAATTGTATCAGAATGCTATCTACAGCAGGTATCAGAAAACCATCCGAGCAGCCCAAGAAGTAAGGACTTATATAAAAAGAAGTCTATAGGAAAGGCAGCCTTCAGGAAGGATAAAGGACGATCCTGGCTCCATTTCTTTACAAGTCTTTTGGCTCACCCTCTATATGGGTGGACTTCATGTCAATGATAGTGGAATAAGAGGAACATTGCTTCCTGTGTCTTAAGAATGAAGAGTATTCCTCCCTTACCCTGCAAATAGACTTCCTCTGAAGTTTCTGGCCAAAGTTGTGTCATATGCTCCTGTCTGAACAGATACCCGGCAAGGAGAATGGGACCATAATGATTGGCTTAAACTACACCAGTCTTGCCCTCTGGCTGGGGATGGGTTCAGCTTTCCCTGAATGTGGCCAGGAGAGATCATGGGTACTCAAAATCAGGATGCTGTTAGGAGGAAGGAAGGAGAGAGTGGCTGCTGTGTAGACAATTATGACTGTGATTCTCTCTTTAGCAAATGATTCTTCCTGTTTACATTCTCCAATATTCCTCCCCACCCCACCCCCTGCGCCGCTACCTTAAATGCTACCTACTTGGACTTGAAATCTCAACCCTCCCAAACAAGGATCATCTATTATATACATAAAAAGTCACCCAGAGGACAATTAAACAGATCATTCAAAGTTTGTTCTGACTCCAGTCCTTTCCTCATCACTCCATTGCTTCACGCAACTATACGAAGAAGGGCAGGTTTGTTCAGTGGGCTATGGCATAGTGCTAATCATGGCAGGGATCATGGATTCAATCCCCATATTACCTAAATTGTTCCAGTTGTCTCTTACCAACAATCTGCCAGGTACTGAGAAGAGTGCCGGAGGACAGCGCAATTTGATGTAGCTGCTACTGAGGGGGTATGATGTACTTTGGCAGATCCTACAGTTAGGATTCCACATAGGTGGGCCAGTTGGCTAGCACCATAAAATAAATGAGCTGTTCCTAGCCAGTCATACTGTTTCACTATTTTCTCACCAAAAGGTAATTTCAGAGAGGATTAATGAGGTTGTTGAGGAAGTGGGGGGAAGAAATCCACAGACTAACCAATACTGTCTCCTTAGTTTCTTTCCCCCTGGACACTGTTGACTGTATTTGCTGATTTGTATTCTGATCCCTTTTTCTGAATTATTTCAGAACCTAACCTGTATCTATCGTCCCAGGTCTATGGAAAAGTCGCCTTATTAACTAGAATCCTGACTTTGCAATCAAGTATCATGTACAACTGATAATGAATCCATGGGCAGGCTCAGGTTGAAGTGAGCTCCATGGTACCCACCCCCCACCCCAACCCCCATGAGAGGAATTCAGTAACTAGCACAAAGCAGCAGCTCAAAAATGTCTTCTTGAACTGGTGTTCTTGCTCCCCAAGAAAATGTCTACTTTCTTTTAGTAGATTATACCCTGGTGATTCTAACTCCTAGTCAGCTTGTTACACACAGACAGATATTTGAACATTTTCCCATGGAATGTATTTCAGTTTGGGAAGAGGTGCTTCATTATACAGTAATTCAAGGTTCTTCACATTTGAGATATGGTTCTGATAATGTGATTATTGACCATTGACTTCACCATAGATCGAAGATTCATAGTTGGATCAAAGATTACAATATTGTAAGACACAGGAAAAATGGCTTCTAAATTATCCTGGAAATTTCACTCCTGTGGTCCTGGATGACTTTCAAACCTTGAATGACTTATTACCTTTTTTCCTTATTTTCTCCCTTCTTTTGGATTGAGGATTTTAAAAAAATTGTTCCACTATATCTCCTTTGTTGATTTATTAGCTACAACTTTTTTTATTCTTTTTAAAAATGGTTGCTTTAGAATATATAATACATTCTTTAACTTATCGCAATTTACCTTTAGCTAATATTACACTTCACTTTCTTTTTGCCATTGTCATAGATTTTATTCCTATATATGTTATAAAAGGAAAAATACATTGTAATTGATTTTGCTCTTAACAGGGAGTTATCTTTTAAAAGATTTTAAAATTACAAAACAACATCTTTCATACTCACACACATATTAACCATTTTGGTGTTTTCCATTTCTTTGTGTTGATCCAGATTTCCAGCAGTATCACTTTCATTATGCCTAAAGAACTTGTTTTCTCTGTAACTCAGGTTTGTTAGTGATGAATTTTTTTCAGCTTTTGAATGTCTGAGAAAGTTCTTAGTTTCCTCCCTGTTTTTGAAAGATATTTTCACTGAGTATAGAATTCTACCTTGACATGTCTTTTTTTTTTTTCCCCAGTACTTCAAAGATAATTATCCACTGTCTTCTGGATTGCATTGTTTCCACCGAGAAATCTGCTGTCGTTCTGATCTTTGTTTGTCTGTATATGAGGTGGCTTTTTTCTGTGGTGGCTTTTAAGACTTTTCTCTTTAATATGTGTTTCAAGCCATTGAATGAAGATATGTTTCAGTGTAGATTTATTCATGTTTCTTGTGCTTGGGTTTTGTTGAGCATTTTGAATCTATAGGTATCTAATTTTCAACAAAATTGGAAACTTTTTGGCCCTTATTCTTATTTTCTTTATTACCCTGAATGCACATACAAAGTTTTCAGGAGAGTAGAAGACTATTATTTACACACAGCACAAAAGCATGTGGTTTCCCAGCGCCTCAGTTTCTTAACCCTGGGGTGAAGCAGTGAGACCCACATGTTATTCTCCATGTACTGGTCTAAAGGTGTAGGTGAAAAACCCAGAAACAAACAAACCCAGAAACAACCCAGAAACAAACAAACCTGGGTGCTTCACTGCTTGGGGAGGATGTTTTCACACTAACCCTTTGGAATGTATATAACTCTCTCCAGGGGAAAGACAAGACCATTGTCTCAAGCTTTACAATGTCTTCACACTATCTCTTCATAGTCCCAAGTTCCGGCATCCCAACACCTCAGATAAATTTCTCTGGAATTCTCTCACTATCTAAATTAGTCATAAATTATCTTCCCAAATCTGCCCATCTTGCAAATTTCTGTAAGATGTATTCAGGAAGCTTTAACTGTGCAGAAATATAAAAATATTTTTTCTACAACCCCACAGGGGATTGCTGTTTTAGAAGAACAATGGATCGTATGAATATTTAAATTACATTCATATGTTACTATAATTAGTAT